>NC_074719.1:16864141-17104141 GCF_947242115.1 Biomphalaria glabrata
GCGACAGAATTGCTGGACAGAATCATATGGAGATGAAGGGCAGATTCCAAAGGCTGGAAAGAAACCCTTTGGGTTTCTTCTTGAACCAAGACACCTGTTAGAAGACACGCTTGTGACAGACTGTGCTACTTTTCCTGTTTGTATGATGAAATAAATGGGAAATCGCTTTTTCAATGATGTCATTGATGCACGAGCACTTTTCATCAACAAACAGTAATACAATCACCAATAGACATATTGAGGAAACAGGCTTCATATGGGAATTACGTGTGCTCAGACTTTGCAACCTCCTCCGAATACCGCTAACTCAGGCCACTTCCATTACGTCATGTGAGAGATCATTCTCAAAGCTCAAGCTCATCAAAAAGTATCTTAGGAGCACAATGACGCAAGAAAGGCTTATCATGGTTTTAATGTCAGTGAAGTCACAAATACTAGAAAGTATCGATGTAGTTGATGTTATAGATGTCTTTGCTGCACAGAATGCACGACGTGAAGCGATATCAATTTAGATTTGTCACTTGTGCATTACTGAACCAATTTGATTTGGGGCTTATATATTTTTGCGTACATTATCTCATGTCATATGTCGAATGTCAAAATGCAAGGGGCCCCCAAAGAGGTCAATCCCCCCGGGCCCCCAAATCCCTAGTTACGCCCCTGTATGGTTGGGATAGTGTTCATTAATTTATTAAAAACCTGTTTTTCTCAGTCAAAGCCACGGGCTTCTGATCAGTTGCTTCATTGGCTCAAGCAAACCAGCACTTTCAACACAGTTCTTCATAGCATTGAATAAATACTGGACTGAGTTTGTGTCTTTGCAATGAATGTTTTCAAAATGTTTCCAATAAGAATAATCTTCATTTTCTTTAAACTTTTTAGAATGAAATGTAGAGACAATGTTTGTTAAGCCTCTTCTTAGGCCTTTTCATCATAAGTGATAAGAAACAGGCATTTCAATAGTTTATTTAGATATTTAAAATTATTTTTAAAAATATATTCGCATTTTTTATATGTATTATCTGCACACTTAATTTCTGTAGGTGTCCACGGGCCTCACAAAACACTCCGGCGGGCCGCTTGTGGCACGCGGGTCGTAATTTGCCCACCCCAGCCATAGAGTATAGTTTGGGTCATTTTTTTTTTTTTACAATAGTTAGCAGGTTATCGTGGGGTCCAATCGCTGCAGTAACCCTGTCTCTAATATCTTCGTTTGTGATGCGGTCTTTAAATGTGATACTTAGGATTCTTCTGTAGCATCTCACTGCCATTGCTGGGATCCTCCTCTCTAGCTCTGCAGTCAACGTCCAAGACTCACAAGCATATAAATATGTGGCCATGACCATGGAGCGCATCAGTCGGATTTTGGTGCCAAGGGCTTTGTCTTTCCATTTCTTTCATCTTAGACGATAGCTCCGAGGTACTTAACCTGAACTACTGAACTCAAAACAAAATGAAAAGACAAAGGTATAGCCCTCGACATCAAAATGTCAGACATGGTCTAGCAGGGACAGAAGAAGAACTAGCTGATTTGGTGATGCGCATAGACAAGAATTCCGCGGCGTAAGGTTTGCCAATAAATGCCCCCCCCCTCAAATTATGACGAATAGCCAAGGCTTTAAAGGGGGTAAAATAATTGAAGGTGAAACGCTGACATCCACGAAACGCAAGCTAGTAATTCTTCATCCAATGCTTATTGTACCTTCATAGCCCATCATCCTATCAAGGAAGATATTGACATGAGTTGGTGAAAGTAGGCAGCCTTGTCTCACTCCAACCGTGGTTTTGAACCAGTCCCTACTGTTGTTGTTGAAGTACACTGCACTAGTGGCCTGCTTTTAGATGTTTTGGGTAACTTTTGTTGTTTTGATTTATATTGTATTTTTCCAGAGTGCATCAAGCCATACTTTGTCGAGAGCTTTCTTGAAATCAATAAAGACACGGAAAAGATTTTCTTGATGTTACTAAGACTAAGACTGCTTATGATCCTTATGGAAATTTTTTGTGATTCAAGGATTCTTTTGTCATATAAAAACAACACAACAGAAACATTCACATAAATAGATAAAAAATGAATAAATGTTAAAGGTATTTCTTACAGACTATTCTGAGGTTTAGGATTTGTTCTGTTGTAGTGGGACCTTGTCAAAAACCCGCTTGTTCTGATATAAGGATTATGAAGAGATTTCTGTAAATCAAATAAGAACACAAAACTAAAATGTTATTTAACCTTGGTTAGGTCAATAATTGAATGTGCATCCTTTGTTTGGCACTCATCAACTCAAGAAACATTAAGAAACTGGAACAGAAACAAAATAGGGCAGTGATATTTATAATAAATGAATATTCACATTTGACTAAATCACTAAATTTAGAAAGCCTCCAGGAGAGAAGACTCAAAAGTAAAGTAGCAATCATACATAAAACAATGAACCATAATCTTCAAATGCAAAATCTAATAAAATAGAAAGACACAAAGATAATGGCACATTCCTCGTTCCATATGCTAGGACAAATGTTTACTAATACTCCTTCTTCCCTCGTGCTTTTAGAGCATGGAATGGGTTGCCTGAGCCAGCCAGGAAAACCAGTGACTTGGCAAAATTTAGGTCATTAGTTAACATGCATGACTAGATGCATGACGCGTAGGACGTAATCATCTCCTCTTTTGAAGTAACGTCTGTATCATATAAGATGAGATAAGAATCAATAAGTGAAATAAAAAAAAGACATGTAGTGGTAAGAAACGATGGGTGAATGTGCCTAAATGTCTAAGTGAATGTGCCTAAATGTCTAAGTGAATGTGCTGTTATGACATGATTAGGAATTAGTTATTTGTTTCGGGAATAAGGGTAAAGTTTTACTTAGCGACGATGACGTAAAGTGGGTTAAAAAACAAGAACGCTCTAAGTGACGCTAAAAAGAAAACGCTTCTTGTAGAGCAGTAGAATAGATACGGATTTACGGACATAGCTGACATCGGACGATTCCCTTCTTGATTATTAATATATTTGTAGAACAACATCAGCGTCGACTACATATTTGATTGTTTCGGCCTTTCGCCGGTGTTACTGAAGTAGTTTGAGTTACACATTACTTCTAGTCAGACGTAGATCTACACTAGATATATTTCCAAGAATCAACACCGCGCGGAAGCCTTAACAGTGCCTAAATGTCTAAGTGAATGTGCCTAAATGTCTAAGTGCATGTGCCTAAATGTCTAAGTGAATGTGCCTAAATGTCTAAGTGAATGTGCCTAAATGTCTAAGTGCATGTGCCTAAATGTCTAAGTGAATGTGCCTAAATGTCTAAGTGCATGTGCCTAAATGTCTAAGTGAATGTGCCTAAATGTCTAAGTGAATGTGCCTAAATGTCTAAGTGAATGTGCCTAAATGTCCAAGTGCATGTGCCTAAATGTCTAAGTGAATGTGCCTAAATGTCTAAGTGCATGTGCCTAAATGTCTAAGTGAATGTGCCTAAATGTCTAAGTGCATGTGCCTAAATGTCTAAGTGAATGTGCCTAAATGTCTAAGTGCATGTGCCTAAATGTCTAAGTGAATGTGCCTAAATGTCTAAGTGCATGTGCCGAAATGTCTAAGTGAATGTGCCGAAATGTCTAAGTGAATGTGCCTAAATGTCTAAGTGAACTTGGCTTAATAACTTCTAAGGACCAATACAAACATTAAATCAGGCACAGAGAAATACTTACGTCAATCTGTCATGTGTGAAGAATGGTCATGTTTAAAATCACTCTGACACGAAGGTATTCAAGACATGGCCAAAAAATGTGCTGATGTGTCAAAAATCATAATCAAATCACATCAAACGTTATTTCTTCCTGAAAACATAAAAATCACACACACAAGGAAATACACACACAATATATATATATATATATATCATGGGTGTAGTCGGGGGGTGGGGTTCAACCCCCCCTCGAAATGAAATACCCCCCCCCCCCCGCACAGCCAAGGGGGATTTGAGCTTAAAACCCCCTACCAGGGGGTTTCGCAGTTAAATCACCCTCTTCTATAAAACAAAACAAAAAAAAATGCAAACGACAATCCCTTAATTCCAAGAGCACAGTTAAGGAATGTTTTGATTTAAAATCCTCTCCGAAATTTACGATAAAACCCCTCTTCAATATCAAAAAAGCAAATGACACACACAAATTCTATGAGCGTAGCCAAAAGAGTTTTGAGTTTAAATCCCCCTACAGCGGGGTTTAAATCTAAAACAAATACCTCTTCAATATAAACAAAAGCAAATTACGCACTCAAAATGCTATGAGCGTAGCCAAATGAGCTTTGAGTTTAACCCTCCCTTCAGCGGGTTTTGAAGCTAAAAAAATACTGCAATATTTAAAAAACTCAAATTACACAATCAAATTCTATGAGTGTAGCCAAAGGGGTTTTGAGTTCAAACCCCCCTCCAGTTGGGTTTGAACTTCAATCTCTATTAGTAAGCTGAAATAAAGATCACACACACCTAAACGAGTGACCTTTAGCTTCACAGAAAACAAACCGCGAGATTATATAGCCCAGTTAGCCAGTAACTAATTATTTTGTAGAAGACACGACCAGGGCTTTCTTTAAATGGAGAGCTAAACACCCCCTACTCTTTATTTTATTTCTTTGGTCCTTGACACCCAATTTATTGATAGACATTGACCATTTTTAAGCCAGAATGAAAAAACACAACGTGCTAACAAAGGATATTACACTGTCAATAAATATTACGGTTAAATAATTTTTCTAACGTGTTAACTTGAATATTACTCCTGCACTTAAGTGTCTTGATATGATAACATATTCTTAATAATTTGTGACAGTGACAGAGTTTAAACCAATAAGGTATATAAAAGGAAAAAAAAATAAAACCAACCAATATAGGTATGTTATTTAACAGTTTCGTAAAATGTTCAGCAACACAAGCTATTAACAAGACACTTAGATATCCGGCTCCGGCCCCGGCCGAATATCAAAAAGTACTATCCGGTGCACCCCTAGTTTGAAGCTAAAATATATATCTTCAATATAAAAAAAAAGAAAATTACACACTCTAAAATCTATGAGCGTAGCCAAAATGGTTTTGAGTTTAAACCCCCCTTCAGCGGGTTTTGAAACTAAAAAATACTTCTTCAATACAAAACAAAGCAAATTACACAAAATGCTATGAGCGTAGCCAAAAGGGGTTTTGAGTTTAAACTCCGCTTAGGCTGTTTTAATGTTTAAAAATACATCCTCAATATAAAAAAAGCAAATTACACACTCAAAATTCTTTGAGCTTAGCCAAACCAATTGGGGGTTTTGAGTTTAAACCCCCCTCCTTCAGTTGGCTTTTTTTTGTAAGTTTTGAGGCTGAAAACCCTCTCTTCAATATTATTTTAAAGCAAACTACAGTCACCAAATTCTATGAGCGTAGCTAAATGGGGCTTTGAATTAATAAAAAAAACTCCAGAAGTTTTTTAGTTTAAACACACACACACACACACCCACACAGATGATTTTGACAATAAAACTTCAATTTTCGATAAACAATCTAAAGCAAACTACATTCACCTTATTCCAAGAGCGTAGTAAAGAGAAGTTGCACATTTCTATTAGTGGCTGGCCTCCATTAATATAGTGCAGTGAATAGTCATCTGCCGAGCTTGAAAATCACTAAATACGGATTTTGGGAGTCAGTTATAGAGATCGGGTCTCAATCAAGGAAATCCTATGCCGAACTGGGAATCGACCGCTTAGCAAGGTTGTGACAGAGCGTCGCATGGGGTTTGCGGGACATGTTCTCCGACAAAATGAATTACGCATAATAAGAGTTGCGATGACATCCTAATACAACATGGCGCCACACTTTCATGGAGGTTCTCAGAGCAGATGGGAAGAGGCTTCAGACATTGCCAGTGCCAGATTTTTGTGGAAACAGCTTTCCGCCCAATGCGCCTAATGGCGCGTGAGGTTCTAAGTAAGTAAGAATAGCACATTAGATTCTTGAAATAAAACGTTTTAATAGAAGGATAATGCACTGTAGATACCTCAGAATATATATTTTGTTGGCTTTCAATAACTGAAATAGTGCGGCGGGCTGCCGTTGGCAAGGGCAGGTAGTCTACAATTTTTCCACTAACTCCAGAAAGAACCTATACTAGGGCACAATAAACGTCTTCCGAAAGAATGAAGGGTCAGATTGTAATAAAGAATAATTATGTACATACATACAAATATATATATATAAATATATATATATATATATATATATATATATATATATATATATATATATATATATATATATATATATATATATATATATATATAGTCAAAAGGGGAAGGGGGAGCTGAGAAGTAAAATTGATAGGCCCTACAAGAATTCACGGGCTAAAAATGTATGTGAGTATGTGTGTCTGGGGGCGTTATAAAGCGTGTTTTTCTAAATCAAGTCATAAGTCTATGCCGGAGAAATTGCGATGCGCAGGGTGAAAAAAAATGTGGGTTCCAGAAAGAGAAAAAGAAAGAGAGAAGGAAAGAGAGCGGGACGTAAAAGTTTACTATTACAGATACACTAATTCACGGGCTAAATAGTGCGTTAGGAGGGAGTGTTAAAATGTGGTCTACCCTTTGTGTATCTACATACAAATCAACGGGCGTAGTCGGTGTGTACTGCTAGTTTTTAGATAATAAGCAGGTCAAGGATGATATGAATAATAAGTCATAGAATAAATTGTATTTAAAACTTTTAATAAATAGAAAATTAGCATTTGAACTTGTCAAAAATACGGGTTTAGATTTTTTTTTTAGAAACAAGATATAGCGTATTCATTGTTTTTAAGTTCAAAGATCCAGCAAGACTGCATATTTTTTTTAAAGGCTATGGAACACTGTGGCCTACAAGATATTGTAATTAGAAGGCAAAAAAAAAAAAAAAGAAACTATTAAGAAAAAGACTTAAGTGTACGTTTAACTATTCACTTTAATTACACGCTTACTATTAATTAACATGAAATACAGAGGAGAATGGCAAGAAAGAGAAATGTTTTCCAAATCTCAATTCAACCAGAGTAGATCGATTCGTGTTGCAGTCCTGGGTTTACAGCGACTTGTGTTCAACTGAGGCGTGGTTTTGAAGACATTTTTCAGTGACCAGGTAGGTTGCTGTGTGAAGCTCAGGAGTAGATCTAGATCAAGTGTCTGAGAAAAATTATCAACTTTTTTTTACTTGTGTGTGTTTAAAACAAAATGTCATTAGATAAACTGGTTAAGAGTCTTAGATCATACAAGTTTTTCTTTGTCATATGTTTAAGTGGAGCTTTTGTATTCGTATTTGTGAATTATGTGACGTGGTATTGGTCGATTCCAAGTGAGTTCAATGATTCTGGGGATGCTCCGTTTTACGTTCCGGGAGAGTTTAAGTCTTGCCCAAACGTTTTAGATAGAATGGCGACCGGACATTGGTCAGTCAGGAATTATTCTATGAAGGAGCTAGAAGAAGTAGAAAATGGATTAAGACGACTGCGACAATTTTATAAATTACCCGAGACTTTATGGTAATGTGGTAAGTTGTGCCTGTAATATTTGATTAGTTAGGTTTATTAGACCTATGATAAATTAGACTTGTAAGATGTATGATACGTAACACTTGTAAGATCTATGATAAGTTAGTCTTGCAAAATCTTTAAGTTAGGCTTGTAAGATCTATGACAAGTTTGACTAGTAAAATTTATGATAAGTAGTTGTATGATTTTTTAAAATTACCAAATAAAAATTTACATTAGCGGCCCAAGAAGGGGCAAGTGGGGCAACCTCTCCAGGCCCCGTGATGGTAGATTTTCTTGTCACCTTCAGCTTCGCAATAAAAATCAGCCTTCCTGGCAACTCTATGATACCCATTGCCATGCAAACTCTTAAACAAGTCGATTTTGGTTTTAAATACCGTTCAGTTTCAACTTGTTATGACCTGTCCGATTCTACGAGGCTATCAATGTGTAGCAGTTCACTTTGGCATCAATAGAAATAAGTAGCCGGAAGGGACCAATCAACATTGTTTATTCTTCGTAAATAAACGACATCCAATTGGATTGGAATAGGAATACGCGTAGTGATCAGTTTGGCTTGTAAAATCTATAAGTTAGGCATTTAAGATTTATGATAAGTTAGGCTTGTAAGATCTATGATAAGTTAGAATTGTAATATCTATGAAAAGTTTGGCTTGTAGTATGTATAATAAGTTTGGCTTGTAAGATCTATAAGTTTGAAGACCATCACTGAGGATATGAAAACTTAAAAGAAAAATGGTGCAAAATTTTAGCTTGATCCAAGATTGGGTGTTGGAAAAAATAACGTGTACAAACTTTTGTCCAGACAGACAGCGTGAGTTGATATAGGCTTTGTAAAAAAATAGAATACGCCTACATCGGTTGAGTTGCTGTTAGGCGCTACAAGCAGAGACCGACCTACAACAGCAAAAATGTAATCAATATTTTTCATTACGCCCAACTGTTCATAACCGATACCTCGAATCGTCTGCTGATACAGTTTGCTTAAGCTACTGAGGCTCAGCTCTCTTAGGATAGACTATTGTTTCCTCTTACAAATTTACATGTTCAAATTTTAATTTGATAAAAAAAAAACTTTTATTGTTAAAAAAAAACTACAGCAACTAACTTTAATTATAAATGACATGTCTTTATAGCGATACCTGGTATACATGTTTATAACATAACTCAACTGCAAGTCTTTACTGAGATACTAGGTCTACATTTTGATAACATAACTCATTCAAGTATCAAAAACTAGAAACCGTAACAAATCATGCTATCGACGGCTGTAATAGAGTAACCAGTTAGCATTTCAAGGCCGGATATACAACAGTGCCTTACCCACAGGGCCTCCACACTTAAAATAAATATAATTATTCAACAAAATATACAAATTAAATAAACCAAAATAATGGAAATAGAATTAAACTTGGATTACAAGTACTCCCTGTCTTTCTTCACAAATATCATTTGAATTAATATTTGTATGCGCATTTATAATGAATCTAGAAGAGAGTCTTAGACTTAAACTTAGAGATACTCCAGCGTCGTTCAGCGCATTGGGTGGCGAGCTGTCTCCACAAAAATAAATCTGTCACTGGCAATGTCTGAAGCCTTTTACCATCTGGTGTCCACTGTACTGAAGTCCTCCATGAAAATGTGAGAAGATGGTCGGGGCATCCAGAAAAAAAATCATTGCAAAAACCTTTTACAAAAATCCAGATCTGCAGCATGTCATCAATGGTCACTTAAGGCAGGCAGTATACAAACACATACATGTCTATCTTCAGTGATGGTCACTTAAGTCAGGCAGTATACAAACACATACATGTCTTTCTTCAGTGATGTTTACCTTCACATTTCCATTAGTCTTTTAGACCGTCATCATTTGACCTTCTGTTTCATTCCTCTTTGTCTTTTGCCAGAATAAGGCCAAATTAGAGTCGTTTTCAGTGGTAGGCCTGTCTTTTCTTAGAAAGTGTCTTGCTGTCGTTTCTTGTGTCCGCTTCTCTTTTACCTGATACTGTTCCGTGCATGAAAGATATTGTAGCTCTGTGTCATCTACAAACATCTTGTATCCCTGCGTGTTCTACAAACATCTTGTAGCACAGTGTATTCTACAAACATCTTGTAGCTCTGTGTGTTCTACAGACATCTTGTAGCTCTGTGTGTTCTACAGACATCTTGTAGCTCTGTGTGTTCTACAAACATCTTGTAGCTCTGTGTGTTCTACAAACATCTTGTAGCTTTGTGTGTTCTACAAACATCTTGTAGCTCTGTGTTTTCTACAAACATCTTGTAGCTCTGTGTTTTCTACAAACATCTTGTAGCTCTGTGTATTCTACAAACATCTTGTAGCTCTGTGTATTCTTCAAACATCTTGTAGCTCTGTGTATTCTACAAACATCTTGTAGCTCTGTGTATTCTACAAACATATTGCATCTCTATGTGTTCTACAAACATCTTGTATCTCTGTGTGTTCTACAAACATCTTGTATCTTTGCGTGTTCTACAAACATCTTGCAGCTCTTTATGTTCTACAAACATCTTGTAGCTCTGTGTGTTCTACAAAAGTGTTTGTAACGCTATTGTTTGAGTGGTTTATTCTCATGTACCTAATGTCATTTAGCTTCTACTACTAGCACACACTTTCTTTAAAGTTACAACCAGGTCAAAATGGAACTAAATAATAATAATAATTTCAAGCTAAAATTCCCACACAATAGCTTGGCTGATTAGCTAAGTTGATAAAGCATCGAGCTAATATTGTAAATATTCTATCATCCTAGATGTTTTCTTCACTTAGATATTTTTATGACTTATAAAATGTCAATGTTTTAGTGTACTATATTATTTGAACACAAAGTAGACATGTTTTTAGTTGGATTACTTTTTTCTTGGCAAATAGAGGTAAATGAGGATAGAAAAGGAAAACATAGAGGTATGTTGGAAAATTACCCAGGAAAATCCAATCACTTGTCCCACAAGTTCAGCACATTAAATACATTCATGTAGTGACCTAGATTTGCAGGTTTCTCTCAATAGTGTTTATTTTTCTTAACGTGATAGAAACTTGTGTGTGTCTGGGTCTGCCTTGGATTCAATCGTTTGATTTGTAAAGTCGAGACTAAAGTAAAAAAAAAAGTTTTGTTGGCTAATTCATAATCATAGAGTTTGTGTACAGTTGAATTGAATCTGTTGATTTTTTTTTTGCTTGACTTGCTTTGATACAAGAAATGAGGAGCAAACTAAGAAAATTACAAGCACACACATTTAGATTAAAAATAAAAGCCATTAAAACTGTGTTGTTGTTTTTTTGTTTGCATTATGTGTGTGTCTGTTTCTGATTAAGATCAATAATTATCATTTACAAAAGTTCCATTACCTTTTAACTATTGAAATTATTTGAAAATTATAAACGTGCTAAAGTTATGATTTGCTTTTCTAACATGCCATACTTGGTTGTTTAAAATGGGCTCTGGACTGTCGTTCGGTCGTTTCGATGGCCCCCATCCCTCATGTGTGACTTTTGGACTTGCAAGTAGATTACCTTCGACTAGATTAGACATATTTTTACCAATTGTTTTTGTTAAGCGCAATTTCATGCTTTTAGCTTTCTCACTACACTATGATCCTATCACGTGTCTGGACCAGTTGTAAAGGGGTAGGGGGAGAAAAAACTAGGTATCTGGGTGTATTTATAAAAAAAAAAAGTGAACCACTTGAATTGGAACTCGTGGGCTAAAACCTTCTCAGGATTCTAAAGCCAACACGGTAACCACTCTGCTAGAGAAGAACGTATGAACATGGAAGATTGTATAGTTATCTATTGTTTCTATTGCTCACTAAGCTTTAGAAGAAGACCTATAAAGGGGACTAATTCAGCTTATACCAGCATTTCAGTTAAGTATAATTTCTTTACCTTGTTCGAGATACCATACAAAATAATTATTTACAATTAGTTATAAAACTAATTGTTTTTTTATGGATGCTTGCAAACAAAAATAAGTACGTAAAATTTCAGCTTGTTCCGAGATTGGGTGTGGGAGAAATAACGTGTACAAACGTTTTACCAGAGAGACAGACAGACAGACAGACAAACAGACAAAGTTGATATGAAGCTTTGTAAAAAGTAACAAACTCTACCCACCTTGAAGTAAACATAAAATAAATTTACTCAAACTCTGGAACATAATAACAAGGATAAAAGTTTGGAGCTAATGATTGCTGTTCTTTTGATGTGTCCTCAGGATCGGTAACATACGAGGGATTGTATTGGTTTAGAGCTTTATGTAACCTTAAAGGTCCGACACCGTGTTGCTATAACAACGTATGTGCCAATAAGACTGTACAAGAGTGCCAGTGTCCACAGTGTTATGATTTCAGGACAAAACTTCACGCTGAGTTAGCAGATTGGATACCAGAAGACCCGACATGTAAGGTAAACACTTTTTAATGCTTTTATAGAATCACTAGTTGATACCCGTGCTTTGTTGCGTTGAAATATTGATTTTTTTGTTGGAAATTTTGTTTTCACCCTTCAGTGGGAAAACCCGATTTAGGTCACTTATCCCAAACCCACTTGGACATAAACATCTACTGAACAGCCCCTTCCAACAACACATTTTTTGGCCCTTGAATTCTAGAAGTCCTTTTTGTCTTTCCTTCTTTCGGTGAAATGGTCTGCTAAAGTCTGCTTCCCGTCAATTTCTTTAGCCCATTTTTACCAGAGCCCACAAGCTGTAGCCCTCAAGTAAAAAATTTCGTTCTCCCCTTCCACAACCAACACACATTTCGACCCATATTGATGAAACATTGAAGCTTCAATGCTCTAGTGCAACAATAAAAAAAAAATCCCTTTCCATGATTTTTTATTCACCACTTAGGCCTACTCTACAGGGCAGATGATGAAAACGTTATGTGTTTTAGTGACCCTCAGTATACGAGGGTGTCATGTGACCAGTACAACGACCAACCGTCTTTACTTTTCCTGTTTACGCCAGGTACCCTTGTGAGCTGGGTGTGCTCATTAAAATCCCTAAATTTGAAACACTAGTCAAGGGCTTTACCACTCAGGCGCTACATATCCAGAGATGAATTAATTAATAACCTTAAGTATTTATGCATTACGAACAATCTCTTATAATATCATATTACGATAATATTTTAAAAAATTGCAGATATATAAATTAAATAGCATCATACGAGTTTTAAGTTTGGATATTATGCAATTGTTTAAGGACCACTGCTTACCATTCATATGCTTGCAGCATGCAGTAACAATTTCTATAATCTAAATAAGTGTAACGAAACCCGATTTATATTTAAGGAAGTCTCATGCTGCGATGTTTAAACATGTTGCAAATTATATAGCCAATGCAGTTTTTTCTTACCCTATGCAATTGCCCTGCAACGACATGCATACTTTACAATATATCTGTTGAACCATGTCCTATAAGTTTCGAATGACATGTCAACTTCATAATCATGTAGGCCTACTAAATCTTGTCTGAATCATTTATTTTAAAGGTTCAAAAAGCAATGAAATTTGACAAAATTTGATTAAAATGGCTTTAGTTTGAATGCAAGATTGAAATGTTGGCTACTAATGCTAGGTCTCTAATCAAAAGGAAAGCTTTATATTTCAAATCATATTTTTTTTCACGTTAAATTTGTTAGTTAGATTTTCATTCAAAATAGAAAGAGTGTTCCGATGGCGTTTTTGGTTTGTGGTTTTATATAGATAGACTCCTGGTCGTGTGATATGTGCTCTTCTGGACTCTCTTGATGGTACCGGGTTCGAACTCTGCCCTCCACCATCCCCAAAAGTCCTATGGAGGGTTAGTCTTAAATGTATTACTTTTCAATTCTAATGAAACTTTCGAAACGTGTAAAACTAAAAATAACAAATTCACATTTGCCCCATCCACTTACCATTATCTCTAACAATTTCACATTCGCCCCATCCATTTACCATTATCTCTAACAAATTCACATTCGCCCCATCCACTTACCATTATCTCTAACAAATTCAAATTCGCCCCATCCACTTACCATTATCTCTAACGAATTCACATTTGCCCCATCCACTTACCATTATCTCTAACAAATTCACATTCGCCCCATCCACTTACCATTATCTCTAACAAATTCACATTTGCCCCATCCACTTACCATTATCTCTAACAAATTCACAATTGCCCCATCCAATTACCATTATCTCTAACAAATTCACATTTGCCCCATACACTTACCATTATCTCTAACAAATTCACATTTGCCCCATCCACTTACCATTATCTCTAACAAATTCACATTTGCCCCATCCACTTACCATTATCTCTAACAAATTCACATTTGCCCCATCCACTTACCATTATCTCTAACAAATTCACATTTGCCCCATCCACTTACCATTATCTCTAACTAGTTCACATTTGCCCCATCCACTTACCATTATCTCTAACAAATTCACATTTGCCCCATCCACTTACCATTATCTCTAACAAATTCACATTTGCCCCATCCACTTACCATTATCTCTAACAAATTCACATTTGCCCCATCCACTTACCATTATCTCTAACAAATTCACATTTGCCCCATCCACTTACCATTATCTCTAACAAATTCACATTTGCCCCATCCACTTACCATTATCTCTAACTAGTTCACATTTGCCCCATCCACTTACCATTATCTCTAACAAATTCACATTTGCCCCATCCACTTACCATTATCTCTAACAAATTCACATTTGCCCCATCCACTTACCATTATCTCTAACAAATTCACATTTGCCCCATCCACTTACCATTATCTCTAACAAATTCACATTTGCCCCATCCACTTACCATTATCTCTAACTAGTTCACATTTGCCCCATCCACTTACCATTATCTCTAACAAATTCACATTTGCCCCATCCACTTACCATTATTTCTAACAAATTCACATTTGCCCCATCCACTTACCATTATCTCTAACTAGTTCACATTTGCCCCATCCACTTACCATTATCTCTAACAAATTCACATTTGCCCCATCCACTTACCATTATCTCTAACAAATTCACATTTGCCCCATACACTTACCATTATCTCTAACAAATTCACATTTGCCCCATCCACTTACCATTATCTCTAACAAATTCACATTTGCCCCATCCACTTACCATTATCTCTAACAAATTCACATTTGCACCATCCACTTACCATTATCTCTAACAAATTCACATTTGCCCCATCCACTTACCATTATCTCTAACTAGTTCACATTTGCCCCATCCACTTACCATTATCTCTAACAAATTCACATTTGCCCCATCCACTTACCATTATCTCTAACAAATTCACATTTGCCCCATCCACTTACCATTATCTCTAACAAATTCACATTTGCCCCATCCACTTACCATTATCTCTAACAAATTCACATTTGCCCCATCCACTTACCATTATCTCTAACAAATTCACATTTGCCCCATCCACTTACCATTATCTCTAACTAGTTCACATTTGCCCCATCCACTTACCATTATCTCTAACAAATTCACATTTGCCCCATCCACTTACCATTATCTCTAACAAATTCACATTTGCCCCATCCACTTACCATTATCTCTAACAAATTCACATTTGCCCCATCCACTTACCATTATCTCTAACAAATTCACATTTGCCCCATCCACTTACCATTATCTCTAACTAGTTCACATTTGCCCCATCCACTTACCATTATCTCTAACAAATTCACATTTGCCCCATCCACTTACCATTATTTCTAACAAATTCACATTTGCCCCATCCACTTACCATTATCTCTAACTAGTTCACATTTGCCCCATCCACTTACCATTATCTCTAACAAATTCACATTTGCCCCATCCACTTACCATTATCTCTAACAAATTCACATTTGCCCCATACACTTACCATTATCTCTAACAAATTCACATTTGCCCCATCCACTTACCATTATCTCTAACAAATTCACATTTGCCCCATCCACTTACCATTATCTCTAACAAATTCACATTTGCACCATCCACTTACCATTATCTCTAACAAGTTCACATTTGCCCCATCCACTTACCATTATCTCTAACAAATTCACATTTGCCCCATCCACTTACCATTATCTCTAACTAGTTCACATTTGCCCCATCCACTTACCATTATCTCTAACAAATTCACATTTGCCCCATCCACTTACCATTATCTCTAACAAATTCACATTTGCCCCATCCACTTACCATTATCTCTAACAAATTCACATTTGCCCCATCCACTTACCATTATCTCTAACAAATTCACATCTGCCCCATCCACTTACCATTATCTCTAACAAATTCACATTTGCCCCATCCACTTACCATTATCTCTAACAAATTCACATTTGCCCCATCCACTTACCATTATCTCTAACAAATTCACATTTGCCCCATCCACTTACTATTATCTCTAACAAATTCACATTCGCCCCATCCACTTTCCATTATCTCTAACAAATTCACATTCGCCCCATCCACTTACCATTATCTCTAACAAATTCACATTTGCCCCATCCACTTACCATTATCTCTAACAAATTCACATTCGCCCCATCCACTTACCATTATCTCTAACAAATTCACATTCGCCCCATCCACTTACCATTATCTCTAACAAATTCACATTCGCCCCTTCCACTTACCATTATCTCTAACAAATTCACATTCGCCCCTTCCACTTACAATTATCTCTAACAATTTCATATTTGCCCCTTCCACTTACCATTATCTCTAACAATTTCATATTTGCCCCTTCCACTTACCATTATCTCTAACAATATCACATTTGCCCCATCCACTTACCGTTATGTCTAACTAGTTCACATTTGCCCCATCCACTTACCATTATGTCTAACTAGTTCACATTAGCCCTATCTACTTACCATTATGTCTAACTAGTTCACAGTTGCCCTATCTACTTACCATTATGTCTAACTAGTTCACAGTTGCCCTATCTACTTACCATTATGTCTAACTAGTTCACAGTTGCCCTATCTACTTACCATTATGTCTAACTAGTTCACAGTTGCCCTATCTACTTACCATTATGTCTAATTAGTTCTCGTTGTTTTCCCTACTCAGTTTTTCTTAAATTATGAGACAGTGGTACGGCGATGTCAATAATGGTAGCGGCTTTTCTTTTTTATCAATGAGCACCAGATCTAGGCGATTAAAATCTATCGTTTTGTTGGTCAAAATAGGCCTATCCCAGTACAGCAGATGATCAGTAGACTCGAGAACTTCTTGTGGTGAGTATTTGCAATAAGGAGGCGTATCCTTACCGATCAAATTATGTGTCAAAGCCAAGTGTCGATGTATTAACTTTGCAACTTGGTTATGGCGACTGTCAATAGATCAGGTCTTGAAGGCAATATGTCTAGGATGATTCTCGCTGCTATTTGTCGACTAGTAATAATGATTGAAACTAATACAAAAGGTGACGATGAAGTAAAGAGCTCAGACGGCAATGTGTTCAATCCTCGACGTCTACTATCCTATACAAAAACAAAGGAGATGGTCATAACGGAACTTCTCTATGCCTATGATTGTTCCTGCTAGCTCACACTATACATGATCCCCAGAACGCGGTCTTTCGGTTTATGTATAAACCTCGGGAAAACAGAAGTCATGTTCCAGAAGTCACTCAATAAAACCTACTCAGCCCAAAAGATATCCGTAAGTGGTAGACCACTTCACATATCTCGGAAGCATAATATCAAGGGACGTTGATAACCGTCTGGTTAGTGCTTTTGGACGCCTTCAGGCGAGAGTTTGGCGGAATAGATTGCTCCGCCTGCCTACAAATATTTATGTCTACCAAGCGGCGGTTCTCTCAACCTTTCTACTCAGACATGGGTATTACACAGAAAGCAAATAAGACCGCACTACAAACAGCGATGTCCTTTCGAACGCCGGTATGGACAGTATAGTGGGACTTCTTATGGTCCGACAGTTACGATGGGAAGGGCACGTATCCCGAATGAGGGACGAATGTATGCCAAGAGCAGTCATTTTTGGTGAGCTAAAAGGTGGTCGACGTAACAGTGGTGCCCCACGGAAACGCTTTAAAGACCAGCTTAGGCGCCAACTTGCCTTAGCTGACATAGAAGAGATCACCTGGTTGCATACATCTTCAGAACGAGACAGCTGGAGGTCACTCACAAAGGCCGCGGGATACAGATTTGAGACCAAAAGAAAATCCGCTTCCGAGGACAGACGCAGACGGCGAAAAGAAAATCTTAATATGCTTGACTAAATGCAAGACGCGTAGGACGTAATCATCTTCATTTTTGAAGTAACATCTGTATTGTTTAAGATAAGATAAGATAAATATGTAGGTCACAGCTGGGGCTGCGTAGCCACAGAAAATACTGCACTCCTCATTAATCTTCAGACTCGAAAACATTACATTATCTCATGTCATGATGTCGAATGTCAAAATGCAGGGGCCCTAAAATGGTTAAGCCATCCCCCCGGGGCACCCAAACCCTAGCTACGCCACTGTTTATAAAGTCTAGATCTATCCATCTGTTGTCGAGGAAATTCATTTGATACAAAGCTTTTATCAAGTCACTCTACCTGTCTGTCTTTATGTCTGTCTGTCTGGTAAAAAGTATGTACACGCTATTTCTTCCAGACCCATTCTCGGATCAAGTTGAAACTTCGTAAAATTATTCATTGGCATAGACAAGACATGAATCAATAAAAAATAACAACTTATTCAATTAATTGCTGGTATTTGCTTGATATCTACAAGGGGAACTAATCCTTCAGTATTCACAGATATGGCTAAATTTGTTGGGTTTAGTCCACTGAAATAATTGTTAACGTTATTTCTCCCTGACGCATTCTCCGATCAAGTTTATAATTTAAACAATTATTTATTTCACCTAGCAAAAGATGAATCGATTTTTAAAAACCCAATAAGTCAATTAATTATTGGTAATTAAATATTCAGTTTGATATCCAACAAGGGAAATAACTTGTACATTATTGATAGATATAGTTTTAAGGGCAGAGTTCTTGTCCTTAAGATGAGAATAAGATTTGTTTTTTTTTTAATGTTTTTGTTTATACTTTGCTTGTTAGTGAATCTTGTCTTCTTGGCTTACGTATTATTCTCAATGCGTTGAGTGATAAGAAAACATTACCTGGCTGTCTTGAGTCATATCAAATCTTAAATCCAACATTTCTAGTCTACATCAAGTTTTGAACTTCATTCCCCTATCAGTTTAGTTGTGCTACCAAGCCAAACATCCCTTGTTATTGGTAACACTTGCATTGCAAGCCGTTTTGATTCTTGACAATCAGCGCTGTAGTTTTATTACCGGCCTCCGAAAGGGGAAAAGACGCTATTAGTTTTGTGTGGTTTGTCGGTCCGTCCGTCCGTCCCGTTTAGATCTCGTAAACTAGAAAAGATAGTGAAAATCCGACATCATAATACAGACCATTCAAAGTTCTGATGCAACAACTAATTTTTTTTTCTTTTCTGAAAGCCAAAAAATCTAATTTTTAAAATCAATTATTCAAGCAGTTTTTTTATAAAAATTCACCATTTTTACAACTATTCACTATTAATAGTAACAAACACGGGAGGCTTTTTAGTAAGGGAGATGACAATAAACCATATTTTTAACTAAATTATGATCAAATTAAACATTCAATTAAGAGACGACTTTAAATGTTTCATCTTTTAAACTTGGTTGTTTATGCCGAATACGCGAGAGTTGCAACAAGATGGAGTCAATACATTCTGTAGAAGAAGACTTCAATACGTCTCCGTCAATTTGATTCTACCCTTCGTCTTGCCTGCAAACTGTTGGATTTCTCCAGAGCTCCGAATATTAATCCATTCCCAACAGGCAATACGCCTTTCTTAACACGTCGGAGAAAGTATAAGTTTGAGAAACACTGTCTAGAAGTTTTAGAAACACTGTCTAGAAGTTTGAGAAACACTGTCTAGAAGTTTGAGTCAGAATATCTAGAAGTTTGAGAAAAAAAAAGGTACCCGACTGCTTTTTTGCATTGTTTCTTAAATAAACACAATAAACCTTCTATGAATAACATTTTATTTTTCATTGTAATTTTTGTATCGACTTTTGTTTGTAAACTGTGTTGAACTGTCTTGAATCTGAGCTCTAGCATCATAGACATAAGTAAATATAGACTGGAAAAAGGAAAAAACTTCATTTAACTTGAAATTGAAAACATGTAAATCTATTGTTGTCGGATTTCCAAATTCTGAAAGTTGCATGATCTTCAGTCTTAGAGATTAAACAAAACTACACTGCTCATAAATTGTTGTCGGATTTCCGAATTCTGAAAGTTGCATGATCTTCAGTCTTAGAGATTAAACAAAACTACACTGCTCATAAATTGTTGTCGGATTTCCGAATTCTGAAAGTTGCATGATCTTCAGTCTTAGAGATTAAACAAAACTACACTGCTCATAAATTGTTGTCGGATTTCCGAATTCTGAAAGTTGCATGATCTTCAGTCTTAGATATTAAACAAAACTACACGGCTCATAAATGCTGTATAATAAAGTACACAAAATTGCAAGTCACAAATTTTCGTTTTATAGGCCAGTCTATATTTATTTATGTCTATGTCTAGCACACATTCTTTGATTGGTGTGTATCAGAATGAGAATTTCCTTTGCCTTGCCCTTTCAAAATGATTGATTTATCATTTCTTGAGTTCTCTTTGATTGCTTCTTCCACACACTCATCTAGATCTAGACACTAATAGTGAATTCCGTTTTGCGTTTGGCCTTATGTTTTTTACATTTAGACTGTGATTTCTTTTTAGATCTCTTATTCTGATATTTCGTGAACTCAATAAAAATTTTCTACAAAACAGTAGCGTAGCAAGGTACTCGTTGACCCGGTTTCAAGACTATGATAGTAGGCCCTTTTCAGTATGACAAAAACATGTTATCATCAAGTTCATTACCATAAACCTATATATAGCCATTTCCTGTTAGTTTCCATTAAGATAACATTTCGAAAATCCTAGATCGAAATAATACAGCGTATTGATTTTTGTAATCTTGTTTACATTTAAATAGATTGATTGCCTAGCCAAGAATTTTTTTTTAAATTATATATCTAGAAATTGCAAAATAATAATTATGAGACGAGTGTGCTCTTATTTTCTGTTTTAATTAGACTAGTGTGCTCTTATTTTCTGTTTTAATTACTAGAGCTAGATCTAAACATTAAATTATATGTTACATAGGTTAGGGTTAAAAAACAACAACACATTACTTCACATAATTACTTTACAGAACAACACCTTGTTTCAGCTTTTTAAAAATATTTTTTTCACGACATTTCTTTTGTAGTGTTAAAAGATCTCAATGTCCAGTCTAGATATAATATATATCTATATAGGTCTGTGTTCATTACATATTGAAAAGGCATTCCTTTGCTGGTAATAACCTTTTTTTTAGAAGAAATAGTATCCTTACACTTGGCTCAGTTACAACCTCTTACAAGTGATGGTGACCATGACACTTTCTACAATTTTACGGCTTTATAGAATTAACGATGATTATTGGGTGTTTCGTATTTACACAAAAATTTGTTGTTTTATGTTAACTTTCGTATTCGGCCTACATAAATATACATCTTAAAAAATATCCAAGTGAACATCAATTAGGCCTATTAGTAAGTTGAGATCAAATTTCTATTTTATCACATCCATAAAAAAACAAACCCAGCAAGTCATGGACATCTGCAACTAGTCGAACCCAAGACTGACAACATTTTTAGGTAGGTGTAGTCAACATAGTGCACAAGTGTCTGCTAACGATATTGGAAATGAATGCAAATCTAATCAACCTGTTTAAAATGTCTCACACAGTACTGTCAACAAAGTAAAGAGTTGAATTAGATCCTCTTATCGGTAACAACTATATTGCCCAATAGTGGCCAATAGGCTAATTCTCTGATCTCGTCTTAAGCCGATGTGAGTAGTTTGTGGGCCTACTCTTTGTTGTTGTTTCAGAAGTGCCTTAATCACTAGATCATACATCAAATACCTCACAGCTAGGAAATGGTTTTCGTTGCTCGTGTCAACAAAATGACGATCTCCGACATAGTCGTCTAATGAAAGGTTGTTGCCATCATAGTAATTAGATTGACATGGGATTTATGACGATCTCGGACATAGTCGTCTAATGAAAGTTTGTTGCATCATACTAATTAGATTGACATGGGCTTTATGACGATCTCCGACATAATCGTCTAATGAAAGGTTTTTGAATCATAATAATTACAATCTATTTCGCATTTCTGTTATTTCTGTATGTTAGAACTATAAAAATACAATGACTGCTAAGTCAAATTTTAAGAATTTAATGCATTTATATTTTTACAGTCAACTAGACACATTTTATTATTTTAAGTGCTTGGTCATTGACCCGGGTTCATCGAACCCCTTCGCGCCATGATTGCTATGCCACTGCTACAATATAAATAGAGCATCGAGTTACATTTTCAGTATTTATTCTTTATTTCTAAGATCGCACGATGCAGCATAGATCTATATAAAACATTATGGACTAGATGATGCCATTTTACAAATATAAAATATGAAGTATTGTTTGTTTTGTAACTACTGAGCTACTATTTGAATTTTTTTCTGTTGCTTTTCTTCAGTTAGAGCAAAACTAATATAAAATAAAACCGGTTAATAGTTTAATTCTGTGGAAGGGGCGGCAACTGTATCGGTAAAAAGACCCATTATATAACCCTCCGTCTAGTAAGCCGGGTATCAAAAAGACTTGCTAAGGCTATTGATTTCATTCATACATTTTAAATTTTTGTATGCCAGGGACTAACTTACGTTGCGTTTTGAGAGTATAGCCAGGCAATTTTTAACCAAAAATTGAATACAAAAATGCAAAAAAACAAATTTCGAAGACCGCATATCATCATACTTGTAATCGTAATGTGTTTAGTGTGTATATTTAAATATTTGGACATACAATGGCTATGGCGCATAGATCTATCTTCAGAATCAGTACAAAGCCAGAACTCTATCAGTGCACAGAGCACGTATCAAAACAGTACAGAGCCACAAAGTCAGGATACAGCCAGTACATACTTGTCAGCGATAGTTTCTACCACTAGCCCGGTGATACCATGTTCAGATGTTTTGAAAAAAATGGTTCAGGGGCGTTGGTCCTATAGAAACTACACTATTCAGGAACTGGAGGAAGTTGAGACTATTGTAAGACGTCTGAGAAGTTTTCATAAAATACCTGACGATTTGCAAAGACGAGATGGACGCTGTGGTTTGTACATCTTTTTTTAAAAATCTTATGGTAAATAGCATATTGTCAATATCATCATATCATATTATATGCAGACATTTTCAATAGTAATTAGGAAATTTTTTAGAAAAGATAGGGCTGATGATCATGGAGGAGTTCTTTTAGCAATAAAAAAACACTCTTATAGCAGAAGAAATTACCTTACCTAACTCAAAAAATATAGAATCAAAACTTTGTAAAATTAATACCACCTCAACATCCCTAATAATAGGCAGCATTTACAGACTACCAAATTCAAGTTTAGAATACATGCAGGAACTATGTAATCAGATTACTACACTTAAAGAGAAAAATAAAAATGCAGTTTTTTTGGATTATGGGTGATTTCAACCTACCTGATATAAATTGGAAAACACTAGCCATAGATAAACACCAAAACTTTAAGGACATTAATGAGCTTTTCATACAAAACTTTACACAACCTAAGTTTAGATCAAATCATTAAAAAGCCAACTAGATTAAACAACACATTAGATCTCTTCTTAACCAACAGACCTGAATAAGTAGTAGATTATGATATCATCCCTGGTCTATCAGACCATAAGATCATAAAAATACACAGTCAGATAAAAGTAGCCAATACAAAACCCAAAAGAAAAATCCTACTCTGGAATAAATGTAACCTAACACAACTACACCAAGCTGCATTAAACTTTCAACAAACATTCCTATCAGAAAGAGACATTAATCAACCAGTCGATGACCTCTGGAATTTCATAAAAAACTATCTTAAAAACATTATAAAAAACCATATGCAAACTAAATACATATGAAACAAAATAAATAAATGATGATTTAATAATAGATTAAAGAAGCTTTGTAAACAGAAGAAAAACCTATATAGAAAATTTTAAGAAACTAAGGCAGAAAGAGTTTATAAAAAGTACATAAAAATTAAACACCTAACCCAAAAGTAAGCAGACAGCTGCAGAGTGAATACATAAACAATGTAATATCTAAAGATAACAACAAAAACCTATGGACATACATTAAGTCTAAGAAAATGGAAACAACAGGCATAGCAGCGCTATTAAAAGGAGAAGACAACTTAACACACAATGATAATGAAACTAAAGCTAACATCCTAAACAAATACTTTGCATCAGCATTCTCAGCCCCAGGAGACAAAGACATATTAGTTAATATGAACAAAGTAGACAACATAGGAGATATAGAAGTACAAGAAAAGGGAATTCAAAAACTATTAGCCAACATCAAACCTAATAAAGCGTCTGGACCTGATGGTATTCCAGCTAGATTACTCAAAGAACTAATCAATGAGCTAGCCCCAGTGTTCAAAATACTCTTTCAGGCTTCGCTTATCCAGGGCAGAGTACCAAAGGACTGGAAAGAAGCTAATGTCACCCCCCTATTTAAAAAAAGAGAAAAATCTGACCCAGGAAACTACAGACCAGTATCACTTACCAGCATCACATGTTAAATCCTAGAACACATAATGTGTAGCAACATCATAAACCACTTAGACAAACATAATGTCCTCACCCCATACCAACATGGTTTTAGGAAATATAGATCATGTGAAACACAACTAATAGGACTAATTGATGATTTTTCAAAAGGTTTAGATAACAGTGAGCCTACGGGGCTCCAGGACCGGATTTTCTGTTAGGGTTTACTCCCTTAGCCTTAGGCCTCACACACAAGGCAGTGCGGTTATTGACCTATAGCTAGGGGTTTGGTTTGTGGGCAACAGGGCGTGTCCGCACGCCGACGGGCCAAGCCTGCCTCACATCTTGGGGCCAAACCTCCTCCAAGACCCTTGCAGTTTAGCCTGAGGCTTCGCAGCCTCAGTTTCCATCTGCCACCACGAGAAGGTACTGCATAGGACTTGCTGTGGAGAGGCTATGTACTGGCAAGAGAGACTTACTTAGCCAGCGGTGGCAACAAGTCAAGCTACCACACTAGACGCTTCACACAGCCATTGGCAAACAAAAGGATTAGATAATAGTGAACAAATAGATGCTATCTTACAAGATTTTCCAAAGCTTTTGACAAAGTTCACCACCATAATTTGATAAAAGAAAATATTTCGGCATTAATGGTCCATTGCATCAGTGGATTATAGATTTTCAGATAAGGAGAGATCAAACTGTCATAATAAATGGCTCTAAATCAACACCAATAACAGTAAACTCAGGTGTACCTCAAGGAACAGTCTTAGGTTCACTACTATTTTTAATTTACATAAACGATTTACCAAATTGCGTTAGTTCAGGAACAAAAGTCAGATTATTCGCAGATGATTGCATAATATATAGAAAAATAAAAACAACACAAAATACAGAAATTTTACAAAGAGAATTAGATGAATTACAGAAATGGGAATCAAATTGGAGCATGTTGTTCCACCCAGAAAAATATCATTTATTAAGAGTAACAAAAAAAAACCTAAAAGAAATTAATTCCACTTATATTATTCATGGTAAACCAGTAACACAGACTAAAAACGCAAAATACCTAGGTGTTATAATAAATGAAAAACTGTCATGGAATCTCCATATTGATAAAGCTATCAAAAAATCAAACAAAGCATTAGGGTTTATTAAAAAAAAAATATAAAACAAATAAGAACATAAAAATAAAATGTTATTTAATCTTGGTTAGGCCAATAATAGAATATGCATCCTCTGTTTGAGACCCCTCAACTCAAGAAAACATTAAAAAATTGGAACAGACACAAAATAGAGCAGTGAGATTCATAACAAACGATTATTCACATTTGACTAGAGTAACACCTTTAGTAAAATCACTAAATTTAGAAAGCCTTCAGGACAAAAGACTCAAAAGTAAAGTAGCAATTATACATAAAACATTGAACCATAATCTTCAAATACAAAAACAAAAGTTAATAAAATACTCTGAAAGACACAAAGATAAAGGCACATTCCTCGTCTCATATGCTAGGACAAATTTGTACAAATACTCCTTCTTTGCTAGTGCTATTAGAGCATGGAATGGGTTGCCTGAGCTAGCCAGGAAAACCAATGACTTGGCAGAATTTAAGTCATTGGTTAATATACATGACTGAATGCATGACGCTTAGGACGTAATCATCTTCTTTTCTTTTTTTTTGAGTAACGTCTGTATTATATAAGATAAGAAGATGTTTAACTAAGCCTATTCTTAGCGAGAAAATGAGTCATTGGCATATTTAGTTTTCATGGTGTCTTTTTAGGAAACTGTCATGTAATTAGAACAAAGACATAGTCCACTTGTCTAGACATTTCCAACCAACATTAGAACTCGTTAAACTTTTTCTTGAGTTAGACTTGCGGGAGAGGAGGGATAATATGGATTTAAACGCTTAACCTTCAGCTCAGTTCTCAGGCCATTTGCTAGTTTATTTTTTGCCACGTTACATTGGAATCTTCCTTTTTAAAATGTATTCATCATAAGCCGTTAAATGTAACTGAGTGCTTCAGTTGCAGTTAAAGCTACGTAGTTTTCTGTTGACACAGATGTTACTAGAATAACATGCACATTAAACCATCGACTTTTACGTTCCCCTAAATATGGTCATATCCCCATAAATGACGTCAGATACCCATAAATCTGGTCAGATTCCAATAAATAACGTCAGATACCCATAAATCTGGTCAGATACCCATAAATCTGGTCAGATACCCATAAATGACGTCAGATACCAATACATGGTGTCAGATACCCATAAAGCTGGTCAGATTCCCATAATTAACGTCACCCATAAATGACGTCAGATACCCATAAATCAGGTCAGATACACATAAATGAAGTCAGATACCTATAAATCTGGTCAGATACCCATAAATGACATCAGATACCCATACATGATGTCAGATACCCATAAATCTGGTCAGATACCCATAAATCTGTTCAGATTTCCATAAATGACGACAGATACCCATACGTGATGTCAGATACCCATAAATCTGGTCAGATTCCCATAAATGACATCAGATACCCATAAATGACGTCAGATACAAATAAATGACGTCAGATACTCATAAATCTGGTCAGATTTCCATAAATGACGCCCGATACCCCTAAATGACGTCAGATATCCATAAATCTGGTCAGATTCCCATAAATAACGTCAGATACCCATAAATCACGTAAGATACCCATAAATGACGTAAGATACCCATCTGAAGTTGAACACGACCTGAAGAAAGGGGAAGTTCGAATCTTTGATGTTCAATCGTCGCAAAGTTTTTTACGTAGGCTATATCTCGTGACTGTAGTCGCCTTTTGTTCAATAAAGTAAAGTTTATTAATAGTTGTTCTGACACACTCGCTATTCAACAGCTGATTAGCTGCCTGGTGGGGGAGTGGCTTCCGAACCAAGTGGGATTTTCTTGAATTTTTAGGACGCCCTATTGTCTAACCAATCTAACCTGACAAGCCAAAGTAAAGGCGGTTAGCCGGTTTGTTGGCCACAAGACACCCCGCTAACCGTCGGCTATAGAAAGATTATATATCAGAAAGAGGTACCTTAACTTGTACATGTAAACGTCTCGTGAGATGTCAGTCGAATCTTTCAGTCGGGCAGATTAAATTGTGATTTGAAATTGTAAAAGATCAAATATGAAGTGTAAGTCAATCTCATTCAATCAACATTTATGTTCTAAACCTTTTTTTTTTTTTACAATAAATCTATTCAAGTCCCACCTTCCGACTGGGTGGGGAAAACCTTCTGGGCAAAACCTGGGTGGACACCGTTCTCGAAAACGGCTGTAACAATTTTCATAAAAATTAGACACTTGATGTACATCGTTGGGAAAAAAAAACTAGCTCGTTGGCCAAACTGGGAAAACTCTAGTTAGACCGTGATAATTGTTCAAAGTATTAAAAGAAAATAATTTAAATTTGGCTTGAGAACAAGAAAATCTTTCTCTTGAACAGACTCTACGTCTTCGGGTATTTCCGCATATAGACCTTGTTCATTCAACAGTTTGATCAATTAATGTTCAGTCTAGTTCTAAGGACCTATCATTAGGATATTATAAAATCTAGTTCTAAGGACCTATCATTAGGATATTATAAAATCTAGTTCTAAGGACCTATCATTAGGATATTATAAAATCTAGTTCTAAGGACCTATCATTAGGATATTATAAAATCTAGTTCTAAGGACCTATCATTAGGATATTATAAAGTCTAGTTCTAAGGACCTATCATTAGGATATTATAAAGTCTAGTTCTAAGGACCTATCATTAGGATATTATAAAGTCTAGTAGATTTCTACATTTGCTTAACCATGATTTTTTTTTCACGCGGGTGGGGTGGGGGCTGGGTAAAAAAAAATGTTCCTAATTTTTTTTTCTAAATCTAACATTCATTAGTTATTAAGAAAAAAAAAATCTTTGTACGTTGTATAAAGAAACTATTGCCTGTATTACATTTAATTAAACTTAATCGAAAGCGCTCCATGTCAGATTATCATAAAATACAGGGCAGTTTAAATTTGTGTCATTGAATGGGGAAAGACTAATCCCATATCTCGGCGTTGTGTTTTAAACATTTCTATTTCTTCTTTGTGTTCTTAATTATCAACATAAAATCAGATTTTAACTCTTTCCCTCCGTAATTATTTACCACATTCTGGTGGAATCAACGTTGGTATCGTTAGTTAGGAGAGAAAGAGTTAAACCAACATTTTTATTAAATCAATAAGTTTATTTTAGGGGATAATGAATAAAACGAATAAAAAAAAAAGAGAAAAATTGTTTGCTAAGCATCAAGGAAACATACATAAAAGTGGCTTATTAAATCAAATTTAATGAATCGAAAATATAGCGTATTAAATAAATTATAGATACCTCATAAATAAAAATTACTTAATAAAACGAAGGCGAGTATTTGTACAGCAAAGTTACTCAATAGATCAAAGCTATTTACTAAATCAAACGCTTCAATTAGCAAAATTGTTTCTTGAAAACATACGTTCTACAGTCCTAAAATATTATTTATGAGCTGCAAAGAATGGTGTGAAGATTTGTTTTTATGCTGGGGATAATGGCAGATAATTGTAAAAGTTACCTCTTTGTTCTCTTTGTTGTTTTTCATATGATGTGCATACGTCATTAAAAACTAGTTGATTGTTGTCCAGCTCAAAGTTTCCATTATTTACGTGTTCATGGATATAGAATTATCCTATTTTCCACCGTGACCTTGGTATTAGCCATCAACCTTGTTTTTTTTTTTCTTCTTTCTTGAAAGGCAATGTGAATTATGAAGGCCTGGAGTGGTTCAGAGCTCTCTGTAATCCGAAAGGGTCAACACCGTGCTGCTATAACAATACTTGTGTGAATAGAACTGTAAATGAATGTCAATGCGAAGGTTGTTTTGATTTTAGAGCCAAGATATACGCTGAGTTGGCAGATTGGATACCAGACGATCATAGTTGTAAGGTAACGGAAATTCATTTTTTGACGTAGTCCTCACATCTCTTTTTTCACATCTCTTTCTTCACCTCTCTTTCATAACATCTCATTCTTCACATCTCTTTCTTTACATCTCTTTCTTCACATCTCTTTCTTCACCTCTCTTTCTTCACATCTCTTTCTTCACCTCTCTTTCTTCACCTCTCTTTCTTAAAATCTCTTTCTTCACATCTCTTTCTTAACATCTCTTTCTTCACATCTCTTTCTTAACATCTCTTTCTTAACATCTCTTTCTTCACATCTCTTTCTTAACATCTCTTTCTTCACATCTCTTTCTTCACCTCTCTTTCATAACATCTCTTTCTTCACATCTCTTTCTTTACATCTCTTTCTTCACATCTCTTTCTTCACATCTCTTTCTTCACATATATATATATCAACATGTAAACAAAAAATAGTGTGCAAACATATATTCTACCTTTTGTAAAAGGCGGTTAATTACATATCCCCAATCCTAGCAAACAAATAACTTTGAAATGAATAAATATTAAATGTCAGTTATCTGTAATCAATGTCATGTTGGTCTATTCTGTTAGTCTAGATAGAAAGTCAGCAATTACATTTAGTTTGCCCTTTAGATGTTCTACATTAAAGTTAAATAATTGTAATAATAGAGCCCAACGACAAATTCTATTATTTCCATATTGTGCGCTCTTCAAAAAGGCCAGTGGTCTATGGTCACACTGAATTGTGAATTTAGCGCCATATAAATATCTGGACAAGCGTTGCACCCCCCAGACAATGGCAAGGCATTCTCTCTCTATTACTGAATACCGTTGTTCTCTGGGCAACAGATTTCTGCTCAAGAACTTAACAGGATGGAATATTCCTTTTACTTCCTGCAAAAGGCAACATGATATGGCTATGTCCGACGCGTCTGTTTGCACAATAAACGGTCTATTAACGTCTGGTAATTTCAGTATAGGATCCCGTGTCATGCACATTTGAATTTTTCTTAATGCCCGGTCACATTCTGGAGTCCAATTGACCCTCGTCGGTGTCCTTTTTTTTAACAATCCAGTTATTGGAAATACTATTTCCGCGAACGCTGGAATAAATCTGCTATAAAAATTAGCAATACCTAGCAAACATCGAACCTCTTTTTTCGTTTTTGGTGCTTTTATATTTAATACCTTGTCTCTGTTATTGGGTTCTGGGTATATGTTTCCTTCACCTACAATATTACCCAAGAAAGTTATTTTAGGATACGCGATTTCAAGTTTGCTTGGCTTGATAGTAAACCTATATTCTTTTGTATGGTTTCGGATGTTCCTTCAGAGTTGAAGATAGTTTACTTCCTAGTCCAAACCTCCCGCAGGACGACGGGGGATGGGAGCGGGCAGGGTTTGAACCATCGACCATCGATAAATCCGAACGACAGTCCAGCACGCAAACCGCACGACCAGGCAGCCATCCTTTTAGCCTGGACAACACTTTCTCTAGTGCTATTAAGTGTGATGACCAGTCATGCCCGAATACACAAATGTCATCAAAATAAAACACAACATTTTCCAGTCCTTTAAGAATGGTCCTAACAGTCCGATTAAAAAAACTAGGAGAATTAAGCAGACCAAACGGTAGATATTTAAATTGAAAGTGACCACTTGGTACCCTGAATGCAGTGTACTTCCTACTATTCTCTTCTATTGGTATTTGCCAGAAGCCTTTTGTTAGATCTATCTTTGTAAAAAATTTGACACTATTAAGTTGTAGGAAAAGATCTTCTTGGTCTGGAATAGCCTCCGCGTCAAATTTGGTAACCGCGTTTAATTTCCGAAAATCTATGCAAGTACGTACTGTTGAATCTTTTTTCTTAACCAAAACGACAGGAAATGCATAGGGCGATTGAGACTCTTCAATAATGTCCATTTGAATCATGTTCTCTATCTCCTTGTCTAAGACATCTCTCTTATGAATAGGAACTGCGTATGGCCTCAGTGTAATAGGCTTTTCTGTTGTGAGCTCAATGTTGAATGATTTAACCTTCGCTTTACCCGGTATATCAGTATTTATATCTTTATACTTCTCAACTAGCGTCTGAATCTGTTCTCTTTGGGATTCGGTTAATTCAGTATTGATACTAATATGTTCCCTGGAATTTGTACTCTCAAGAGTAGGTAACTCAGTAACTTCATCCTCCTTGTTATCATCTTCCTGGTCGGTTACAAGGGACGCTATGCACGCATGTAATAATTCTTCCCCTTGACCCCCATACAAGACATGGGACGCACTTCCCGAAAGTTGTAGATCATTATTTTCCTTAACCGTACATTCCGTGTTGTTTTTTTCATGATATTTTACTAGTCTGTTAACATGAAGAATTTTTACTCGATTGCCTTTCTTTATTTTTACATTAAACTTGTTAATTCTTTTTTTCTACTTTATAAGGCCCCTCCCAGTGCAAGGCTAACTTATTCTGTCTCTGTGGTTTCAGTAAAAGCACAGAATCACCTGTTTGAATATCTTTTTCTTCGCTATTTCTATCATAATACCTTTTATAATTTTCCTTACGTTTTGAGCTATTATTCTGAGCTATTTGACAAGCCACAGCCAGCCTACTTTTTAGGTCTAATAAATAGTCAAACACATTCTTTATTTCTGGTTCTACCTGTTGATTAGTAAAAAGATCTTTTAGAATTGACATAGGCCCCCTGACTTTCCTTCCATACAACATTTCATAAGGGGAAATGTTAGTAGACTCATTTGGTACCTCTTTGTACGCAAACAGAAGTGCATTTATAACTCTATCCCAATTCTTAGGTTCTGCTTCGGCCGTCTTTCTCAGCATGCACTTCAAAGTCCCGTTAAAGCGTTCTACGCCCCCATTTGACATGGCGTGAAATGGTGTTGATTTAACAATCTTTATTTTAAAAAACTGACATATTTCTTTGTATAATTGAACTGAGATCCATTATCAGAGAGTATCTGTTCCGGGAATCCTATTCTAGTAAAAATAGCACTTAGAGCTTCTATTACTACTGGTGTTGTTGTATTAGGTAGTGGTACAGCTTCCGGCCATCTTGTTGCCAAATCAACCAACGTTAAAATGAATCTATTCTTCCGATCTGTCATTTGGAGTGGTCCTATGATATCAATAGCAACTTTAGCAAATGGAGTGGAAATAATATTCATGCGCCCTAGTTCTACCTTTCCAGCTTTTCCTGGGTGTCTACCTCTTTGACAAAGGTCACAACATTTAATGTATGTTTTTATATCTTTATCTACCCCAGGCCAAAAGAAATGCGAATATACCCGATACCTGGTTCTATTTATAGACATATGTCCAGCTAAAGGTGTAGAGTGTGCTATTTCTAATATTAGTTCACGTCTATTCGTAGGGATTACAAGTTGTCGTTCTATTACCCCAGGGGTATCTTTTCTCTCAAATTCTTTGTAAAGTAGACCTTCTTCCACTATAAATGATACCAATCCCTTTTTCTTATCTTCGACCGTTCCTGCTTTCGCCTTTTCCCATAATCTAACTAATGAACTATCATTTCTTTGATCCTCTCTAAAATCACTGTCCAATTCCATCCATTTACTTAAACCAATCCTGTCATTATCTTCCGATTTGACCCTAGTGTCTTCTGCTTTCGCCATTGCCCTAGTAACAGCATTCCCATATAAAATGCTTTAGCCTGATCAACATTTCCAATAATAATATCTGCTATTGGGTCCTTGAACATGGCCGCTACAAAGACTCCTTTTAAAAATGGAGTATCAATGTCTATCCAAGCAAGTGGATACTGAAAAGTTTGTCCATCTATTAATTTTAAAGTGAAAAACCCATCTATCTTCTGAATTTCTTCTATCAAACTTTCTCGGACCCCAATTATGCTCGCCCCTGTATCTCGTAGGACAGATACCCTTCGATCTCCTAAAAATCCCTCAACTATTTTCAATCCACCAACTGATTTATCTTTATAATCTAAAATCTTCAATGTATCAGTGTGACATGCAAACAATCCCACTTGTTGCCCCCTTTCTGGTAAAACTCTTAGTCATTGCTGTGTTGGACCTCTATTCTCATTTATCTTTACCCGACACCATCGAGCAATGTGTCCGCCCTTTCCACATCTATAGCATATCACTTGTGTACCCTCTGTGTTTATATTATTCGGGCGACGACTGTTAGATTGACCAGTGGCACCAAAAGCTACATATGGGATATCGTTACTAGTTACTTTGTTACTTCCCTTTACAATATGTGTGGAGCCTTTCGTGGCATCTCTAAATTGATCAATACAGTCTAAGACCTCTTTCATTAGTACACACTCGGAGATATGCGCTGTCTGGGTGCAGTAGATACTTCAGGTTGCAGTACTCAGAGATATATGCTGTCTGGATACAGCAGATACTTCACTGGAGATTGATGCATCCATCGCATGTAGTTGTTTTGGACAAGCCCCCAAAATGTCAGGACTCATTTTCTCTCTAATATATGTATGTGTCATGCTAAATGAACGCAAGTCCTGGGCAATACCATAATGACACATACAACGACAAAATAAGATTCAGAATGACACTTTACCGACATATAACATGTTTAATTACATTATTTGCACTATAATACAGAAAAATAGTTAGAGTCTACACTTAGACTATATATATCCAAAAAGTCCAACTGTCTTGAACTAGGAACAAAACCACACTCCTTATCATGAGTTACATTATGTTCAACAAAACATCTCACCAAATAAAAACAACCCAAAACAATAACAGTTTTGAAATCAACAACCTGAATTGCCCCCCTTCTCCTCTACAGTAAACAGGAGACCCAGGCTGACCAGAACTCAGTCCTGACAGTCTGCTGGACTGTTGAGGCACCACACAAGATCTGTCAACCTTCTTTCTCCATTCTTTTCTGTCATTTGTCTTTCCTGGAATTTCATTCTGATATTCTTCTGAAAATATTAAAATCGCCTTTTTACCTTCTGGGTAGAACAATTCGTGGGCTAATTTTTAGTTTGTGTCTCCACACAAACTGTCTTTGTAACCTTGATATTATTAGCTTATTTGTCTCCAAACATAGCAGCATATGCTCATCATGTGTACATTAGCATTGTTTGTGTTTCTTTGGACTAGATACGTAAATTCCAAAGTAAAGATGAAGTGTGTCGTGTCTTGGGAAACACAACCATCTATTTCATAGGTGATTCCTTCATGAGACAGTTGTACATCTCGGTACTAGGATTCTTTGAAGCTGAGGACTCTAAAAATATTTTTGTGGATAACACATCACCAGGTAAAGCCTACAGGTTTCTATTAAGAATAAAACGACTAGAAAAAATTGAATACGTTTAAATGTGCTTTAATTTTACATAGCTGTCATAAGTATTACCATAAACGTATTATGATATGCGCTTGAATTTTCGAATATATGTTTTCTTTCAGCTATCATCCAGAAGTGTGATAAACATTATCGCTACATAGCTGAGTGTCGCCACTCCATAAAACATGATTTTTCAGAATGCAACGTAAGCCCTAGTTTACAAACATACTGTAGATGTGTCTAAAGGCATTAGCGTGCTTGAGTTTTAGAAGAAAACATATCCTCATTGTAAAACTTTAACCTTATGTTATCTTATCTACTCTTATCTTATAAATTAGAAACGTTTCTTCTCAACAGAAACAAATTATGTCTTTACGCGTGTCCATGTGTCAGTCTAGTCGTGCATATTAATTAGAGACTCATGCTCTGTTAATTCATTGGTTTCCTTTGTCTGATTTAGGCAATAGTACTGGGAAAGAAAGAGCGCTTGTATGAATTCGCACATGGAGTAAGAAATGTTTCTTTATATTCTTTATCTGTTATTGTATTTGTAGGTTTTAGTGTTGGTATTTTATATATTCTTGCTACTTTAATTTTTAGTCTATACAATGAATTTGTAGTCATAAATGCAGACAGAGGTGGCGTAAGGCATAGGAGAAGTGGGCGACCGCCCTCGGCCTCGCGGCTCTGATGCACTAGAAACTAAAGCTTCACAAATGCCAGTTGTCTAAAGATTTTGTCATCAACTGGCACAATAAGAGAAAATTTTATCGGATAATATTTAACACAACACCGGGAGAGCTTATAAAATAGGGTTAAAACTAAAAAACGTTTGGTCTGCATAAACGACAATGGTTCAAAACATGGTAGGCGTTAATAGTGGAGTTAAACGTTCGCGTATTGTAGTAGATCAGTGATGCCCAAACTACGGCCCGCGGGCCAGATCCGGCCCGCGACGTGTTTCCATCCGGCCCGCCTAAACCTCGGCGCAAAGTGAAGAAAATCTTTAAAAAGGTTGAAAAATGTATTTTTCCTACGTTAGGACTCTCACTTTTTCTTGGATTGATTTCATTCTAATCTACGTCTTTCTATAGTCACATTATTTATTTTTTTATATGAACACGACGTTTATTTTTTTGGTGACAAGTGTTGACAGTTGTTTAAGGTTCTTGAATAATTCCGCTGCTATCTTGAGCTAGTCGTGTAATATATTGTGTGTAACACTGGGCATCAATTCTGCATCATTTTTTTTGTAAAGTTCTTTTATTATTAAAGAGAATGGTTTGTAACATTTAAAATTGGAGCGTTAATGAAATGAGAGAGCCATAGGAACGAAAACTAGAATATGAATGTAGAAACTTCCGGAAAAAAGTGAAGACATCTTTGCTTTTGTGAAACATAGGCCAACAAGATTCAGAAATGTTACTGTTTTTAAAACTCATAAGAAAAAGTCATTTGCAAATCAAAACATAAAAAAAAATGACGGCATTGTTGTTTTTAACCGCCAAGAAAAAGATCGCTAAGCTACGCCCAGTTGAAGGAGTAAAGCGACTGAAGAGATAAAAGAGACAAGAAATGAGTGAAATGAGTCCACGACAAAGGCAAGTTACAGAGTTGCTCAAAGTATGAGAAATGATGCGTAAAAAAGTGCTTTCTAGCAGTGGTGAAAGAATTAGTCCTGGGTAAACAAGCAGTTAACGCATTGCAAAACTAAATGACAGAGCAGCAGATTTTGAAATGTTTTCTAAAGCCACTGAGGATTACTCCGATAGATCTGCAACTGCAATTGATTGACTTACAAAGCCAGACATCCCTGTTTGAGAAAGTTAGAGTGATGCAGACAGTTCATTTCTTCGCCGTGTTGCCTGAAGAAACTTTTCAAATTACCGAAATGAAGTGTTAAGGACGATCACAATGTTTACAAACACTTCATTGAGCAGACAAACCTTTCAGTAATAAAACGGATGAGACCGAGCTTACGTAATCGCCCTACGTGTGTAAGCTGGCCTAGTAGTGCTACAGGTTTCTAATAAAATTATTTAAAATGGAATTATTCTCTATTTCATTTTTTTTACATCTATTCGACGATGTGGCCCGCGACACGAGTGTCGGAAATGAAAATGGCCCACCGGGCGAATAAGGTTGGGCATCACTGTAGTAGATGAATCCCAAGTTAAAAAGTAATCCAAAGAAGGAAATAGTCCTACGAGTGGATGAGAGCAGCAGCTTCCAACATTTTGAATCATCAAAAATTACAAAGCCTGATCACTAATTAATAGAATGTCATTAAAGATGCCAAGTAGCTACTCTGTGGAGTTTTCAAACAATCGTCATTAGAAGACAATCTAAATTACAATAAATAGAGGCCAGACATAGATCTAGATTTAGATTTAATTGTATTAAACAATTTGAACAAAATTTACATTTATAATTCAAAATATAATATTATGTAAGTAGTAGTATCACATCAAGAAGTGAATCTGATGCGAACAGCATAAGTGCACTATAACTACTAGTGGTTAATAGTGTATTAGCCTATTCTGTTCGCATGGGAAACCTGTTAAGTTGTGCAGGCCCCCTTTTTTTATTTCTTACTACATCTACTCCAATATATTAATCGAAATTGTTGGGAAGAAGTAGGTATCTAGGAACAGTGGCGTCATGGGGGGGGGCGAGGGTGCGGTCGCATCGGTTGACACCATTTTGGGAGTGACATACAAGTTGGAAAAATTATAACTTGGCAAAAGCAGACACATTGAAAAGATAATAATAAAGTCTCGAGATATATCTTGGAGCAGTGGCGTCACTAGGGGGAGAGATGTGAGGGGTGCGGTCCGCACCAGTCGACACCATTTTGTGGGTGACAACCAAGTTGAAAAAAAATTATAACTTGGTAAAAGCAGACACATGGGAAAATATAATAATAAAATCTCTAGATATATGCCCAAATATGCCTTGACACATCTAGATAGTAGTTTAAGTGTAAATGATATAGCACAAGGTTATACCATTTAAAGTATAACAAAAGAAACTTGTTCATGTGATGTTAAGTCTGTTTATAATTTTAATTAAGTATTATTGTAAAATGTGCAATTAACAATTGAATAAATGTAATTAACATTGGGATTTTACATTTGAGTAAAAATCAATAAAAGTAGGTATTCAGCTCAAACTGTATCGGGAGATTTCCATGCTGATCTTAGGTAATCACTTAACACTACTCTGCTTATTTCAGAAGAGTTAGAAGAGTCTTATCAAAGACGACGTGTTGCAGTTTGCACAGTTTGTTTTAATGTGAAAAATAACGCCAAAATTCTTTAAACGATCAAAACATTGGTGAATTTGATAGGGGCCGTCTCTGAGTTTGTGTGATAAACTCTCTTTGTAATCTTATTATTTTGTAATTTCTTAACAAAAATACAAAAAGAAAAAAGTATTGGTTTGTCTGATGGGCGGAGGGTGATTGCATGTATCGCCCCTCCTACCTGGTAAAAACCTTTTTTATTTAAATGTACTAAAGATAAAATTTGAGATAAGGATGTGCGTGTGCGACATAATATACTAATGTGTTCAAATATCAATATATAGCTTATATAATATAGAGTATAGATATTCAACTAATTTTGTTTACAAACTATGCTTTTTTCATAAAAAATAGGACCGCCCTCCACTCAGAGGGCTAGAGTGGGGAGGGCAGTAGAAGCAATTCCCCCTCCCCCACCACCACCACCTCAACGAATCGGCTAAGATACCAGAAGTGTAGCGACATAATATAAAAATGATATAGTAATTCAACTAATTTTGTTCACAAACTATGATTTCTCCATAAAATTAGTACCGCCCCCCCCCCCACTAAAAGAGTTTAGGTTGGAAGTGCAGTAGACGTATTCGCCCCCCACCCCACATCACCCAATCGGCTAACAGGGGAACGAGAACATATAGAGATCGATTAAAATATCATTAACAACTTTTAATCCTATAAATATTTAATTGAATCTGTTAACAAGCTGTAATGTCTACAAATAAATTCGCCCGCCCCCCCCCCACTCGAAAGTTTATAGTGGTGGTGGGGGGGGGGGGGCGGGAATGATGCCAACGCCACCTCCCCACCCCACCAAATCGGCCAACATACAAGAGGGGGGGGGGACGAAATAATCTAAAAATTGGTTGAAATATAAATAATTAGTATATATTATTAACATAACTAATAAATTCGTATACAAATTGTGTGATTTCTTGACTCAAAGTCGTCCACCTCCCCGCCTTCTAGGTGTAAGGGGGGGGGGTGTGATCGCCGATCGCCCCTACCACCCCCTCCTCCTGCATCCTCCAGTGTAAGCATCTCACTAGCAGAAGGTTAGTTTGTCGGCTTGAGGAAGCGTGTAAATGCTTTTAAAAACCGATTGCGGTAACATTCACACAGATATCCCTTTCTTTCATTTTTTTTAAAAATGTATTCAGTATCTTTTTTTCAATTCATATTGCCAAGAACACACACGAGTACCAAGTAATGGAAGACAAAAGCGTCCAAACTGTCTCACAGCTCGTATCATTATTTATTATTTTTCACTTTTAATAAAAGCATTTACTTTTTATGAAGATCCCCAGGAGCTGAGTCGATTTAATAGAATATCACACAAGATCAAGATTATGCAAGCTTCTTCGAGAGTCTTGCAGGTTCAAACGATACTAGCAGTACCCACGTCCATTGACTTGTTGCCAGATGTTTTTTTAAACGAACTTCCGAACAACGGTCCGCATTATAACAATTTGCTAACAAACTTTCTAGCCCGTGAATTAGAACGGCCCGCTCTCTTTCTCTATCCTTCTCTCTCTCTCTCTCTCTTTCTCTCTCTCTCTCTCTGGAACCACCCATTTGTTTTTTTTACCCCGCGCATCGTATTGTTATCTAATTGAATGGCTCACTTTATACCCTCCAAGACACACACGCACACAAATGCTTTTCGGCCGTAAACTCTAGTATCACTTTTTACTATTCCTAAACAAAAAGTTAGTCCTAAGTACAATTTACTCTATGTTGCTTTTCTACCGGAACCCCCTACTCAACCCTTTATTATTAAAATGACAACACTTAAATTTTTAAGCATCTTCCAATGGATAAACGCTATACCAGCGGCCTCACCGAAAGGTCTCAATTAAATGCCCCGTTTCCTGTTTTGGCAATATTAATTAGTTGTTTTTTTTAGATTGTAATTGTTAATTTTACCCCTTTTGAATGCTCCCCCCCCTGCTTCCATACAACATTCAATATAGCCTTTGACTTATAGAACTCATGAGTACATAACTTAATAACAACTCCCATCATCGAAAACACATTTGATAATCCTTTTTTCTAGCACTTATTTGACTTCTAAATTTTTGTATAGAAGAAAAGACAGTAATAGTACTATCCACACACGCAAAATTCGAATAGGCCTTGCTCTTTAGACAAAAATACGTTTTTTTTTTAAAGACGATTCCTCCTTTACACACTAGACCAACATATGTAAGAGCATTTATTTCGATCTAATAACCAATGAATGATAGATTTTTTTTTACACCTGCCCTATTCCCCTTCCTGTTTAAGCGAATGTATAAATCTACTCAGAGCATAGACTTTATATATTATATCTAGACTGGACATGAAAATATTGTAACACTACAAAAAATGTCGTGAAAATTTTTTTTAAAGTTGAAACAAGGCGTTCTTTTATTAAGTAGTTAGACGGGGTCATTTTTTGTTCCAACCCTAACCTATGTAATATACAATTTAATGTTTAGATCTAGATCTAGTGACTGAACATCAAAAATAAGAGTACTCTCGTCTCATAATTATTATTTTGCAATTTTTAGATACATAATCTAGAAAGATCTAGGTAATCAATCTATTTAAATGTACATAAGATGATATAAATCAACAGACTTGAATTATTTCGATCTAGGATTTTAAAAATATTATTTCAATAGAAACTAACAGGAAATGGCTTTGTTTCATATATTAGCGTAAACATATAGTTCTGCGATTAATATCCCATTCTAAAGAAAATCCGATAAATAATCTTGCATTATTTCTAAACTTTGAAAACTAAAGATCATTACTTTTCTTATACAGAAAAGATTGATGGGGCGACTTCCCTTAGAGCTTGAATAAGAGTTACGTACATAATAATCTCTCCATATATAGGTCTGTGAATCGATCAATCACGGATAAGAATTTGTTTCCGGTTTCCAGTCTAGATATAATATATTTAAGTCTATGACTCAGAGTTTCTAAAGTTCTAATAATAGTCTTATAGACCGAAATTTAGAAGAAGTTCAAAAATGTTCAAAAAGTCTTATTTATTTATTGAACTCTTTGATGAATACAGTGGAAATACCCGCTTTGTCTGTTCATGATAAAGATTATAAAGAGTCTTTAGGTAATATTTCATTTCTGAAGATGATATTTAAAAAAAAAATAAAGGTAAAACTAGACTTTTCTTATTTTGGCCAAGAAGCTAGTAATTCTTTTCCCAAAGATATACTTAAACTGTCAAATTTCTAGGAAAATCGTTAAAGCTTTTTCGCAGATTCGCATGCAGGTTACCCCGGCTCCCATGAAGTTGCAATCTGAATAGAGGGATTGGAAAAAAAAAAGAAACAGATTTCGTTTTGATGCTAGTTAGTTTCTAACAGAAAGCGGAAATGAAAACACAATAAGACGAAAGGAAAATAAAAAGTTGGAGTAAGAGTAAAGAAGTAATTATGCTTCAAATCTGTGACAATCGCGTCGTAGTGAGCACATCAGCAGGTAAAAGAAACGTGAGTGCGAAATTTCTTTTGAATACGTTTGAGAGTTTAAGAGATCTCTTGATAGGTACATACTATTAAATAATTATTTGAAGCAGAATGGCGAACGTCAAGAGCCAATCTGTAACACGGTAAAATGTGCATTAAGTCAAATCGAAACAAGTATGTTTTTATTTGGAACAATCATTCTAACTATTTGCCCAATGTTAACGGTATGTAACTGTATTGCCGTATATTTAAATACGAATTTACAGTTAGATTTATTATTTTAATTCATGAAACTAATTAAACTTTTCGTTTCGTTGTATAATACATACAGGCGAGAATCCACTGTGAGGAGATGTATCTTGTAACGAACGTGGGACAAGTCTTGAATGCCATGAAAACTTTAACTGGAAAAAACAATTCCTGGTTTCTCGTCGGTTTTGGTGCGCATGATAGTTTTAATCATGACCTGGTTCAGAAAACGGTCAGTAGTGTTGTGACAGACCTCTGTGTCTTATGGATAAACTATTGACCTACTCTGATATGTTATCTTTCTATAGAACGTTGGTAGAACTAAGAAAACAGTGTTCACTCCTTGCACCTAATTCACATCCTTTTTTTTAAAGAAACAGGCAGACAATCTTTTTTTACCTAGCAGTCTACGTTGACCTAAAGCTCTAAATAATATTTATAGATACAACTCATTTTGATCTTACTTTTGAGGGACATTCATCTTTTTATTGTCTTTTTTAGACTCTAGACTCTTCTTTCATGGAGATTTCTAAAAGGACTTTCTGTTTTCTGTTTGTCTTTTTCAATGTTTGGCATTTGAAAATTGTAATAATCATAATAAGCTAAACATCTCTTAGAGCAGTGGTTCCAATACTTTTTCCTTAATGAAATCTACGCACACGCTGAGTATTTATCGGTACACTTTGCCTTTTTTTTAAGAGAGATTAGTTCACGTGGTGGCCTACTAGTTAATTATTCCAGTAGTTCGTGGAACACATATTCAGGCCTCGCGGAACTCTAGCGTTCCGCGGAACACAGTTTAGGAAATCTGCCTGTCAGAGGTCAGTACAACTGCATTAACTGTCACATCACCAGAACATTCCTCAGTAGACACTGCTAAAGAGCTTGTAATGAATTTTGTTTCTCTCTAACGAAGCTGGACCCTCTAGCAGTGCCAGAGGATGAAAATGAGTTCAATTCTACAATATAAATGATTATAATAAATCTCTTATCTAGAGTGTAATTATAACTATATGTAAACTTATTAGGATCATAGTCTCACTTTCAATTATAAAGATCATAGTCTCACTTGTATGTATAAAGATCATAGTTTCACCTTTATTTATGAAAAATTATAGATTCACATTTATTTACAAGAACCTTAGTTTCGCTTTCATAGTACTCTAATAGTCAGTCTCATTGGAAGATATTAGTTTTAATTTTATGTATAAAGATCATAGTTTCACTTTTATTTATAAAGATAATAAAGATCACAGTTTCACTTTTACTTGTAAATGTCATAGTTTCACTTTTATTTAAAAAGATCATAGTTTCAATTTTATATATAAGAATCATTATTGTACATATAGGGATGAGATATTTGCTAACTCATATATTTAAGTATAAAACTAACATTTTTGCTTGTAAGGATTGTACTATCATTTTCTAGGTTCATAATTTCATTTATAAGAATTAAATTCTTACATGTCAATATCACATTTGTCAAATTTGCATCACATTTATCACATGCAACGAACTTATTTTGGTTGTGTACAAAACAAGTTCAGTTTGATAAGGATCATAATTTTACGTTAACAAATATATTAACGAAACAAAATTATTTTTCTTAAAAGTACATCCATTATACAGCTTAAAATAAAATTAATTCTAAAATAAAATTAATTTAAAAAATTATTTTTTTTTTGCTGTTACCTGGTATCAAACCCGTAACTGAGCACTTGATGTAGCAACAGGTTAGCCATTCAGCCAGAACTACAATTGTTCATATGCATAATTATTTATTGGTACTTTCATTATCTAGACATCTAGAACTAGATCTAAATCTACCTAAACTTCTGATTTAGATTTTTTCAAGATGTTCTGATTTGAATACATGTATTGTAAAAAAATCAACAACAACAACGTATATTCATATTTATGGTACCGAACTTCACATTAAAAAAATCACAAATTTATTCCATTTTTTTTTCAGCTTATTGAGCCATTGCTCCTGGAAGCTGGGAAGTCAACTTGGCCTAAGCTTGTGTGGTACGAGCCCCAGGCTGCCGGTTATTTAAAAACCCAAAAGGCTCCAGATCAGCTAAACCCTAGGCGTATCATTTTCAACGCAAAGATCAACGCCCTGATGGAGAAACACAACGTGCCCATAATTAAGTTTTACAATATGACTAGCCAGGTTTTAAGCTACGACGGATCTCATTATGGGAAGGGTGTGAACGACGTCAAGGCGCATATCTTACTCAACTACATTCTAGAAGAACGTGGCAGATTGAGATCTAGATAACTAGGGTTATATTTGTAGTACAGTTGATAGAATATGATAATGAGGTTATGTTATTGAACAACTAAGATGCTGTCAATACTTGTCCTAATACCAATATGCTTACATACAACCTCCAATAAGTATGCGAAGTTTCTCCTTGTTCCACTGTGTGTTTATTAAAGAGGTGCCCAGAATGAGGCATTTCCGTTCGTTGATTTTCTATCTATTTATTTATTTATCTATCTATCTATCTATCTATCTATCTATCTATCTATCTATCTATCTATCTATCTATCTATCTATCTATCTATCTATCTATCTATCTATCTATCTATCTATCTATCTATCTATCTATCTATCTATCTTTTAAACCCTCACAAATGTTGATTTCTTTTAGACTTAATCTGCAAGGAGGTCTGATAAACAACGAATTAATTGTATGATGCTGGCAGCCTGACATACAAAACTATCATGATCATTTCTCATTTATGATATTCACTTTTTATGTAATGTTTACGAAAAAAAAAGAAAGTTATTTAACATTTGTTTGTAATAGTGTTGGTTATATTGTTTGTAATATTGTTTGTAATATTGTATGCTTGCAATAGTTTTAGCTCACTCAAGGTATCACTCAGGTCCAAGCATTTAATTAATTTATTTAAACACAGTAAAATCAATTTTACTGATTTAGCCAACCAAGCGCTAAAACACAGTCACGACCCTTCCAATCCAACCCCACCCCCTTTGGCATCACATTTTACTATCCCCACCTTGACACGCGCCACACTAGACTCTTGACGAGAGTACGCTTCCCTTTACCTATCTTGGCAAACATACGTTGGCCCCCCCCCCCTTTTTTGGGGGGGAGCGGCGGGTCACTTCAAAGAGCCCATTCAACTCAACACCTCGGGCGGCGATGTTACCCGATCGTCTAGCGCAAGCCATTATCAAGGCATAATCTCCCTTGATCTGGCCGAGCTCTGATAATCTTCCCTTCATATCCTCTGACCACCTGGGCGAATTTCCTGGACTTTCAACTCCCGCATTTCCGAAATGTCTATCTCACGGAAACTCTTGTCAAGGTCAAGCGGGGATCCCTTTGTCAAAAGACGCCAGATAGTCTAGACCACCTTTGCACTTATCTCCCCCCCTCTCTCCACATGTATATGGACAAAATCTCATCGTCCGATCTCATTCTTGCCGGAGAGCTGACGGGGAGCGCATCTATCTCTTGCTTGAGCTCTGGACTATTTTCATTCCCTTATTTCACTTTGGATTGGTGGTACGTAACTAAGTAAAGTGCTTGAGAACCATGTTACTTAGTAATGTGTATGTATATATATATTTGTGTGCATATTTGTGTATTTCTTATCATGGATAATGTACGTAGATTAATGTATGCTTATATTTTATATCATGACTTCTGTGGCTAAATGTTCAAGCCATCTGGACTAGAATTTATTAACAATTCTTACCATACATATTTAGCTCTTTAGCTATTATTATTTTATCGCTGATGAATTATCGCTCAGCACGAACCCTTTGTATATTATTACTGATTTATTCCTTGGCAGGGAATTATCATAATATTTCTGTAAGCATATCATTTTACTAGCTATTTATGAACTGCATTTACCGGCCAAGTTGGCCAACACATACTACGTTAGTAAATCACGTCTATTTGCTTATACTCTATGTTTACTTATGTGAAAGCATGGGCGAATATGAGTCGTTGATCTCCTTTTCCCTTTCATTTCAATTATCTAAGCAATGTGTATAATTGCTATTCACCGTAACTGGTGAACATCATTTGTATTACCTTATCATTTATTACTTATCAGTACTATTATTCCCTTTCATGTGAGTTCCCATTATTATTTTTATCTCCCTTGATGGAATGCAATATTGTTAGTTCCCTTTACTATTTATGAAACTAGTTTATGGTTTCTCTACATCATTCTGAAATGTCCTTCACGGAAAGGCATCTACATCCCAGTAGTTAGTATCATTATGGATAAACCGATTTATACATTACGTCGTTGCAGCTTTTATTTATAAGCAACCTCCACTAGGCGTCCTATCAACCTAACGCTGATACCAGATTTGTTGGCACCAGATCTGTAGATACCAGCCCTACTCATCCTTTAAGTGTCCAAGTAACAACGCTAGCCACAGACTCGTCACTGACTGAATGTTAGACGCAGCTTAGCTCTGCAGCCATACATCGTTGGACTGCACCCGGAGCCTGGATCCACCACGCCAGCACACCAGCAGACAGCGTCAGCACCAGCCACACCCGTCTCCTCAGTGCAGCACCGGACCTAAAAGCTAAGCAACCAGCCTAATGACACTCAGACCACTTGGTTCTCGAATCTAATGATAATAGACTTATATATGTAAATACGCTAGATCCCATCCTAGCAACTGTACAGCATTTCACTTTTTAATTATCTTCTTTTATATAACAAACTGTACATAATTTTACATCATAGTATTTGTTGCCTACATTATAAAGCTGTGCCTGTAGATTATATGTGCACGTGTGGGTTCTCAAATCATAAAATCCCCTAGACACCCAATACCGGATAGAACCATGAGAGGGGAGGTAGATGCAATAGCCCTCCCCCGAGATACCCTTACCCTTTTTAGTTTGGTTGGGTTTGGGGGGAGAACAAATTACTCTGTGAAAGAAAAAAAAACAATCACTAATGCATGCTGTATATTACATTCTTATATCGAATTAAATTTGTTTAAAGTATGTAAAATTTATAAAGTCAAACCCAACGTCAAAGTATGAACTTTTAATTTGGTCTAAAATATTCTTAGCTGTGAACACCATTACGTCACTTTTTAAATTCAATGAACATTCATTTGTCCATGTCCATGTCCGTGTAAATAGAAATATTTATTTCTAATTTAAAATGACACTCACGCTGACCGTATTGAAATAAGCGACAAACAGGTTTGGATGCGAAAGATTGCAGCCAATCTTTTTTTAAAGGTACACGTTTTTTGTATAGAGAAAGATAGAAAACCTATCAAAACCTGCTCTTTTACAATTGTTTGCAGGAATTCGTGAGGTCAAATTGCTGCAGTAACCCTGTCTCTTATCTGTTCGCTTATGATGCGGTCTTTAAATGTGATACCAAGGATCCTTCTGTAGTATGTCAATTCCGTTGCTAGGATCCTCCTTCCTAGCTCTGGAGTCAGCGTCCAAGATTCACAAGCATATAAAAACGTGGCCATGACCAAGGAGCGCATCAGTCTGATTTTTGGTGCCGAGGGCTATGTCTTTGTCTTTCCTTTTTTTTAGTTTTGAAAGTGCTGCTGTGGACTGTGTTAATAGTTCAGGTTTGGTTTCTTCATCTTAGACCAGTGATTCCCAACCCAAATCGGCCTGCGGGCCATTTTAATTTCCGACACTCGTGTCGCGGGCCACATCATGATCAACGAAATGAAATGACCTGAAACTAGTTGATTAGAAACGTACATTAATGATTGGGATATTGAAAGTTTATTTTTTTTTACGGAAAAATGCTTCATTTCTCTACTTATGTGAGCAAAATTGTAGCGACTCATTTTCTTATCTCTTTTTGGTAAAAAGTCTACTAAATCCTTCAATCTCTAGGCGTTGTTAAAAATTTGCCACTCAAACCAAAAGTGCCGTCATATTTGTTTCATAATGTCGTTTATCAATTAATGTTTTTTTAAACAGGCAAAATTTCGTAATAAAGCAAATTTGTTGGCCTATTATCATGTTCCAAAAAAAAAAAAAAGATCCATCTTTTTTTCCTGGTAGATTCTACATTCAGAGCCCCATGTCTTTAACGCACAAAGGTTAAAGGTCATGGAACCAATAATAGAAATAGTGAGGGCCCTAACGTAGGTTTAGAAACATTTTTTTCAAACCTCGAATCTTTTTTATGAAGGTGAGATTTTCTATGCCTTGTGCCGACCTTTGGCGGGCCTGATAGAACCACATCGATAGCTCCAAGGTAATTAAAAGTACTTACTAAGACTACGAATGCTTTATCGATCATTATAGAAATTTGTTGTGGTTACAAGGACTCTTTTCTCATATAAGGACAACACAACAGAAATGTACACATAAATAGAACAGACACAACATAAAGAATTCATTCAGCGACTACACACAGGCATCTTGGTCCTTTTTATGTTTCCTGATCGAAGGGTGGAGTTGATAAAGTCTGACCGAGTAAGGTGCAAACAAGTTTTTGTACCGGTCTGTTCTTGTCTTGATAGACAGCAGTCGCCCACTTCGAGACCACTTGACGTAATCATGATGGAGAGGGTGGCCGTTGTCTTCCAAGATTTTTTCGATTATTCAAAGATATTTTTGTTCAAAAAACTACTTTAAATACGGTAGTGTTGTGCGTGTGATTTTTTATGCCATTTTTTAATGTTTTCTAGGTGGCGCAACAGTTTAGGACTTAAGATAAAGCGTTGCCTTGCTAACACGTTATTCCGTATGTTAACAGATTTTGCATAGTCGCGCCGTAAAAATTATCTAGGATCTTCTTATTTAGTGTAAAGCTATTGAGTTTGTATAGGAAAAAAAGTCGCTAGACTGTTTTCTTTGTCAGAGTTCCAAGGTGGTCTTCGCTTAGATATTTGTATGCCTTTACTTGTTATATCGATATAGTGTTTATCTGCAGCTCGTGTATCATTTGTTTTTTCTTCCTATAATCGGACACTTATCAGCTTTTCACCTCCAATTATGTTGCCCATAAAAAAAACTTTTTGGCTATTGTTTATAATTTGAGGTTTCCCCTCCCCCATTTATTTGCATACCATATGTCGCGGAAATCTTGTCTATGCATCACCAAATCAGCTAGTTCTTCTTCTGTCACTGCTAGGTCATCAATGTCATCCACAAAACGCAAGTTAGTAATTCTTTTCCCACCAATGCTTACAGTGCCTTCATAGCCCTCGAGAGCATTTTCCATTAGCCCTTTAAGGAAGATATTGAAGAGTGTTGGTGAAAGTAGGCAGCCTTGTCTCACTCCAACTGTGGTTTTGAACCAGTCCCTAATGTTATTGTTAAAGTACATTGCACTAGTGGCCTGCTTATACAGGTTTTGGATAACTTTTATTATGTTTTGATTTATATTGTATTTTTCCAGAGTGCACCAAGCCATACTCTGTCGAAAGCTTTCTTAAAATCAATAAAGACATGGAAAAGGTATTTCTCACAGAGTATTCTGTCGTTCAGGATTTGTTCTGCTGTGCTGTAACCTTGTCAAAAACCTGCTTGTTCTGATATAATTTTGTCTGCTATCGTTTTTAGCTTATGAAACAATAACTGAAAAAAAGTCTACTGTAGTGCTTAGAAACGATGAGTTAATATGCTTGAATGTCTAAGTGAAACTTGGCTTAACAAATTCTAAGCACCAATCCAAACATTACATCAGGCACAAAGAAATATCAGTGTCTAAGATCGATGTCGTGGGCGCAATTAGTCATGTGTGAAGACTGATCATGTTTAAAATAATTCTGACACAAAGGTTTTAGTTTTATAACTTTTCAAAGTAGTAAAATGATATAAATGCATACATGTTTTCTGAATCGTGTGTATTGACAATTATATATTTAGGTATATATTTATTATCAATACACAATATATAGGCCACGGGAAATACTGCATTCCTCACTAATCTTCGAACTCGAAGACTAGCCTTATTATTATTATTTTTATTATTATTATTATTATTATTATTATTATATATATATATGTGGTGGGTTTGGCACAGAACAAACTAAATTTAAGGACAAGGCGACTCGTAGGGCGATTCAAAACTGTTTATTATACATTAAAGACCTGCAAAAGGCAAACATAAAACATAATAACAAATGAGCATTAACTAAAAATAATTAATAAGCCTAAATGGTTAGACCAAGTTGTACACACAACATCAAAGTCTAAATACTAAAACGAAAAGAAAATCCTATAGTGTATACCAACCATCTCTTATACAAACACAAGAGAGATATGGAACACCCGAAACATAAACAATAAAAGACAATAACAATTAAATAGAACAACTGGTTCATAAAAGGCCAGTATCTACACACTGGTTGTAGAATTAGATTAACAAGATGCACATTTAACATTATATATATGATCTAATTCGTATGGTATACTAAAGGTACACAATTTAACAAATGGAAACATTTACATACTGGTTTCCTAAAAATAACGATAATCCAACAATATGGACGAAATCCGGGGGTAGCGATATTCTATGTAGACTACTAAATAAAATTACAATATAACATAAAAAAGTAAAATGCAATTACCTGCAGCCATACGTGAACACATGGTGTAGAACCAAGCACAAAAGGGAGTGGAGACGACTTAGGTCCAGTAACATACGGACATTACAGCGATGCCGGTCGAATGGACAGTGCCCACGTTGGTCTGCCTTGTCATGCGCGGACACAAGGTGCCATCTAGGGTGAAGGGTCACGTGGATATCGGGGTGGCCGGTGTTTTCTAAAAAGATATCCACTCCACTACATATATATTGTTGTAACTCCGCTCCCTCGCCACACTGATGGTGCGCATCAGAGCGCCATTCAACACAAGTTGTAGAAGACATGTTTATAGAGGAAGAACTGTTATGGATCTGGCTAAAGTGATGGAAGTCTGGGCTGTCTTGACTCAAGAGAACGTCCTTTGTGCTATCTATGAACTGTATTGAGGACCTGGGGCGGCAATGAGAAGTGTGTCGGTAGTCTGTATTGGTATATAGGTAGAAAAGGACTGGTGTCACTTGAGATAGGACATTCTGGGTCTTGATGGTGAAGTCCATGCCTGTTAGTACTGTAAATAAATACCTAGTTTATTGTTACCTCTTTTCGTTGAGTGCCTACCCTAGATTTACAATAATATATATATATATATATAATGGGCGTAGCCAGGATTTTTTTCCGGTGGGAGTTTTGGGTGGAGGGGGGATTTTTTTCTCTCCCCCCCCCCGCGCAAAAAAATTAATATGTATGTATGTGTGTATATATAATCTTTATTATATTCTGACCCATCATTCTTTCGAAAGACGCTTATTGTGCCCTAGAATAGGTTCTTCCTGGAGTTAGTGGGAAAATTGTAGACTCCTCGCCATTGCCAGCATATGGGTCTGGGGGAGCGCTAGGAGCTCCAACAGCGTGGGGCGGAGCTTCGCCGCCAAGCACTATTTCTGATATTGAAAGCCAACAAAATGCATATTCTGAGGTATCTACAGTGCATTTTCCTGCTATTAAAAAATTTTATTTCAAAAATCTAATGTGTTTTCTTACTGACTTAGACCCTCCCGCGTCGTTCGGCGCATTTGCCGTCAAGCTGTTTCCACAAAAATCTGTCACTGGTAATGTCTGAAGCCTCTTCCTACCTGCTCTGAGGACCTCCATGAATGTGTGGCGCCAAGTTGTACTAGGATGAACATATCCCGTAAACCTCATGCGACGCTCTGTCAGTTCGGCATAGGATTTCCTTGATTTACACCCGATCTCTATAACTGACTCCTAAAATCTGTCTTAGCCATCTTTGTTAAGCCACATTTAGTGTTTTTCAATATCGGCAGATGACTATTCACTGCACTTTATTAATTGAGCCCCGCCTCTGGTAGAAATGTGTAACCTCTCTTGAATACGCTCTTGGAATTAGGTGACTGTAGTTTGTTTTAGATTTAAATCGAAAGGTGAAGTTTTATCGTCAAAATCATCTGTTGGGGCTTTTAAACTACAAAATCTCTGGAGTTATGTGTTTTTTAAAATTCAAAACCCATTTAGCTACGGTCATAGAATTTAGTAACTGTAGTTTGCTTTAGAATAATATTGAAGATAGAGGTTTTCCACCTCAAAACGCTCTGTAGGGGGATTTTAAACTTAAAACCATCTGGAGGGGTTTTAAACTTTAAAAAAGCCATCTGTAGGAGAGGGATTTAAACTCAAAACCCCCAATTGTCTTGGCTACGCTTAAATAATTTTAGTGTGTAATTTGCTTTTTTATATTGAAGAGGTATTTTTTAGCATCAAACCACTCTGAAGGGGGGTTTAAACTCAAAACTCCTTTTGGCAACGCTCTTAGCATTTTGAGTGCGAAGAGCGTTTTTTCTTACATTGAAGATGTATTTTTTAGCTTCAAACTCCGCTTGCGGACTACGCTCATAGATTTCTGAGTGTGTAATTTTCTTTTCTCTTCTCTGGAGGGCAGTTTAAACTCAAAACCCCTTTGAATACACTCATAACATGTTGAGTGTATAATTTGCTTTGTTTTTAATATTTAAGAGGTATTTTTCACCTTCAAACCCCGCTGAAGGGGGGTTTAAATTCAAAACTGAGTCAAAACCCATTTAGCTACGCTCATAACATTTTGAGTACGTAATTTGCGTTTTTTTATACCGGGTATTGAAGAGGTATATTTTAGCTTCAAACCCTACTGAAGAGGGGGTGGGGGTTAACTCAAAACCCCTTTGGCGACGCTCATAGAATTTTGAGTGTGTAATTTTCTTTTTTTATATTGAAAAGGGGGTTTATCGGAAATTTTGGAAGCGGTTTAAAAATCAAAATCTTCCTTAACTGTGCTCGTGAAATTTGGGGGATTGTCGTTTGTATTTTTTTTTGTTTTGTGTTATAGAAGAGGGGAATTTAGCTGCGAAAACCCCTGGTAGGGGGCTTTTAAACTCTAAACCCCCCTGGTAGGGCTTTTAAACTCAAAAACCACTGATAGGGGGTTTGAAATTCAAAACCTCCTTTGCTGTGCTGGGGCAAGTGATAGTTTAGTATTACAATCTCACCTAAAATAAACAAAATCAAAGCAAAAATCAGTCACTAAATTCCGATCCCCCAACCCCCCCCCGACTACGCCCATGATATATATATATATATATATATATATATATATATATATATATATATAGGGCCTATATGTATATAATTGTCAATACACACGATATAGGCCTATATATATAGTGTTTATAGGTTTAGAACGGGATTAGTTTAAATTGGGAATTTCCTTTTAGCGAAGCGACTTTTAATACACATTATTTTGGACTGATTGTAACGACAATTAGAGACACACTCTTCTAGCTGAGGCAAGACGTTATGTTGGATTAGGAACTGTTGACAGAGGACTGAGCTCCTTCTTAATGTATTAAAGGATTATTTTAGTTAAACAAGTCTTATCAAGTCATTTACTAAATTTAGTATGTGTGTGGTGTGTGTTAATGAACCGCAAGGCCTGAGTGTGAGTTAGATGTACATATATAGCATCTAAAAACACCACCACAGCAATATATATATTTACATTAATAGAGTAAACAAGTTAAATATTAGTTCATAAAATATATTCATGCCTCTATAATTCATTAATCACAAAACTATAAGCATACATCTTGTAGAAATACACAAAATAATGGCATCCTTTATATAATTTAGCCTTTCTATTTTTTAATATTTTTTTTACTATCAATAGAAAATAGTTGTTCTTTACAAAACCAAAAACTTGCATATATATTTTTTCAAACAAAACTGTTCGTTTGCAAAAGATGAAAGGTAGTCGTTGCACCAGAATTTTGCAAGCTGCAAAATACATTGAAACTAACCTAGGGCGAACAGTCCACGAAGGATCAAGGTGAAGAGAAGAATCGAGGAATCATGTTTATTGTGTTGACAACACATGAGAAAGGATAAAATAAACAGTTATGTCTATGTTAGCTGAGTTAATTTAGATCTGGCCTACAAGGTTCACTTCCACTAACATACAAGGTTCACTTTTGCCGCCTTTGTCTTAACGTTCCTACAGGGTTCACTATTTTGCCACTAACACTTAAAGAAGCTCTGTAAACAGAAGGAAAATCTATATAGAAAATTTAAAGAAACTAAGGCAGAAAGAGTTTATAAAAAGTACATAAAAATTAAACACCTACCCAAAAAGAGTGCAGAGTGAATACATAAACAATGTAATATCTAAAGATAACAACAAAAACCTATGGTCATATATTAATTCTAAGAAAATGGAAACAACAGGCATAGCGCCATCAAAAGGGGAAGACATCTTAATACACAATGATAATGAAACTAAAGCTAACATCCTAAGCAAATACTTTGCATCAGCATTCTCAACCTCAGGAGACATAGACATATTACTTAATTTGAACCAAGTAGACAACATAGGAGATATAGAAGTACAAGAAAAGGGAATCAAAAAACTATTAGCCAACATCAAACCTTCTAAAGCATCTGGACCTGATAGTATTCCAGCTAGATTACTCAAAGAACTAAGCAATGAGCTAGCAACAGTGTTCAAAATACTTTATCAGGCATCTCTTAACCAGGCAAAGTACCAAGGGACTGGAAAGAAGCTAATGTCACCCCTCTATTTAAAAAAGGAGAAAAATCTGAACCAGGAAACTACCGACCAGTATCACTTACCAGCATCACATGTAAAATCCTAGAACACATAATATATAGCAACATTATAAACCACTTAGACAAACATTATGTCCTTACTCCATACCAACATGGCTTTAGGAAATATAGATCATGTGAAACACAAATTATAGGACTAATTGATGATTCTTCAAAAGGTTTAGACAACAGTGAGCAAATAGATGCTATCTTACTAGATTTTTCCAAAGCTTTCGACAAAGCTCACCTCCATAGTTTGCTTAAAAAATTAAAATATTTTGGCTTTGATGGTCCATTGCATCAGTGGATTAAAGATTTTCTGATAGGGAGAGAACAAACTGTAATAATAAATGGCTCTAAATCAACATCGATAACAGTAAACTCAGGTGTACCTCAAGGAACAGTCTTAGGTCCACTACTATTTTTAATTTACATAAACGATTTACCAAATTGCACTAGTTTAGGAACAAAAGTCAGATTATTCGCAGATGATTGAGTAACAAAAAAACTAAAATAAATTAATTCCACTTATCTTATTCATGGTAAACCAGTAACACAGACTAAAAACACAAAATACTTAGGTGTTATAATAAATGAAAAACTGTCATGAAATCCCAATATTGATGAAGCTATCAAAAAATCAAACAAAGCATTAGGGTTTATTAAAAGAGTATTCTATAAAACAAATAAGAACATAAAACTTAAATGTTATTTAACTATGGTTAGGCCAACAATAGAATATGCATCCTCTGTTTGGGACCCCTTAACTCAAGAAAACATTAAGAAACTGGAACAGACACAAAATAGAGCAGTGAGATTCATAAAAAACGAATATTCACATTTGACTAGAGTAACACCTTTAGTAAAATCACTAAAGTTAGAAAGCCTTCAGGACAGAAGACTCAAAAGTAAAGTAGTAATTATACATAAAACACTGAACCATAATCTTCAAATACAAAAACAAAATTTAATAAAATACTCTGAAAGACACAAAGATAAAGGCACATTCCTCGTCCCATATGCTAGGACAAATTTGTACAAATACTCCTTCTTCCCTAGTGCTATTAGAGCATGGAATGGGTTGCCTGAGCTAGCCAGGAAAGCCAGTGACTTGGCAGAATTTAAGTCATTGGTTAACATGCATGACTAAATGCATGACACGTAGGACGTAATCATCTTCTTTTTTGAAGTAACGTCTGTATTATATAAGATAACACAGAGTCACAGTACGCAAAAGTTGAAGTGAAAGAGAGGATTGGCAAAATAAGAGTCGCTCCATACAGCTAGAGAAAATCTGGACCTTCCACGTCATTTCCGCTTCCTTTTAGATACTGTCAAAGTAACAAAATCCAATACTGATAGCATTAAAAAGATCTAGTCTTCTTTGGGTACTAACTGGAACAGTAACGTATGTAAAGAAGACCATTTAAAAAAAAAGTTGCCCAACTCTATGAAAGTGTGACTATTTCATGGATCTAGGTCATATAGCCACGTTTACATAAGACCGAAAGGATTTAGATCTAATTTTAAGAACTACACTTTGTAAAGATAGTTTTTTAAATTTGACACGTGAAAGTTAAAAAAAGATAGTCCATTCATTTATTATTAAATAAAATTAACCTTCAAATATCTGCGAATTTAGACGTACTTTATATCCCATTCATCGCCCGCTTCTTTCATTTTAATAGCCTAATTTACCACTATTGAAGAAACTTTTTACAAATATGGTAAACCCGTTTTCATATTATTTTAGATTTGACTAGACATATGTTACCCGCGACCCGCGGGTCTTTATATGCGCATTACTTTCGATATAGTCACTGAGAGTGTTTTGTAAACAATTAAACGAAATAATAATGTAATAAGTAAAGCGAATGTGTCAATGTAAAAAATAGTGTGAATGAAGCTATCAAATCAAAATAGCTAATAGGCTTAAATCCATTTTTTTTTCAAATTAAAACATTTGCTTGTAGGCCTACATATATTTGATTAAAATTTGAAATGAATAGACTAAATTTTGTATGTTCATGTGTATAAAGTATAAAGTAGATCTTGAGGTATATCTAAATCTACACTAATCTAGAGTTCTGTGCTGCGCATGCGTGAACTTTTTTTCATGAATGAATATAGGCCTATCTCAACACGGCTACGCAGCTTTTGCGAACAGCAAACGAATGTATTAAAAATGCTTTAGAAAAACAAATTTGAATGTTAATTTGATTAAAATATCAAATGAATGGACAATAATTAGTATGTTTATGTGTTAAAGCATAAAACTATCTTTGCGAAAAGAAGTTTTATCATCTTAGAGTTCAGTAAGAGTTTTAGACCTAGGCCTAGGAATAGACTCAGACCTCAGAAGAGAGATGTGTTAATGTGTAACCATTTGGTAATGTCTAATGAAAGAATGTTCGCCAGGAAATCTGTAGATATCAGGAACTAATTTATGTAAAAAATGCTTTTGAATAATCTAGTGGATTGGATTTATATGTATGTTAAACTTAGCTAATGATCCTTTCACGTTATTTCTCTTTCGCTACGAAAATAAAATTAGGTTTGCGAAAATGGGTTTACCCGAAGTCGATACATTAAAAACGAAAAGAGCGATAGCTTTGTTAAATGAATGGGATTATAAAGTGAACAATTAAACGAAATTATATTTAGTACGCGATTCATGAATGAATATAGATCTAGTCCTATCTCAACTCGGCTTCGCAGCTTTCTTGGTTGAATGTAGCTTTAGAAAACCAAATTTGAATGTTTATTTGATCAAAATATGAAATGAATGGACTTTAATTAATATGTTTATGTGTTAAAGTATAAAACTATCTGTGCGAAGAGAAGTTTTATCATCTTAGAGTTGAATTAGAGTTTTAAACGAATTAATATTTAGTATGCGATTCATTACGGAATTGTCTAATGAAAGAATGTTCGTCAGGAAATCTGTAATCACAGATATAAGGAACTAATTAATGTAAAAAATGCTTTTGAAACACAAAATTGAAGGTTAATTTTATTCTATAATGAAATCAATGGATCTTCTTTTGTCTTTTCATGTGTCAAAGTAAAAAACTATCTGCGCAAAGTGTATTTCTTAAAATTAGATCTAGGTCTAAATCCTTTCTATCTTTTCTCATGTCAACATTGTAGACATGGCCTAGATCCATAAAATACTATAGCTGTAATAGAGTCGGACAACTTTATTTTTTTTTTGAGGGTCTTAAGTTTGTTTTAGGGCTACAATACATACACTACGGTCTAAGTTGGTACCCAAGGAACATTCCTGCCTAGTTTTATCAAGATTGGTCAAGCGGTTTTGATGTCTATAAGTAACATACATCCATACATACATACATACATACATACATACATACACCTCACATTCTACTTTATAATATAGATATGAATGTATCGGCTTAAAGGGTAAAAACCGTTTTCGCAAAATAATTTATTTTCGTGGCGAAAGAGAAAAATTTGAAAGGAATATTAGCTACGTTTGACATAGATCTAAATCCAATTCACTAGTTTAGTAATACACAAACTAAGGCCTCGGGCCTTGGATAATATCTGGCTAATTTTAAATAATGAGTAGCCGAAGAAAAATCAGAAATTGTAAGTAGGACTTTTTTGTTGTGGGCAGTAAGTAGTCGAGGGGGGGGGGGAGGCAGAGAAGTAAAATTGATAGACCCTACGAAAATTCACGGGCTTAAAGTATATGTGCGTATGGAGGGGCGTTATAAAGCGTTATAAAGAGAGTCTTTCTAAATCAAATCAAAAGTCTATGTTGGAGAAAATTATGATGCGCAGGGTGAAAAAAATATATGGGTTCCAGAAAGAGAGAGAGAGTGAGAGAAGGAAAGAGAGCGGGACGTTAACATTTCAATATAACAGATATACGCTAATTTACAGGCTGAAAAGTACGTTAGGGGGGATCGTGGATGTGTATTCTCTGTATGCAAACAAATCAATGGACGTAGCCGGTGTGTACTGCTAGTTGTTAGATAATAAGAAGGTAAAGAATGATATGAATAATTAGTCATAGAATTAATTGATATTTAAAACTTTTTAATAAATAAAAAGTTAACATTTGAACTTCTGTCATAAATGTCATAAATCTAGGTGTATATTTTTTTTAGGAACAAGATATAGCGTATTCATTGTTTTTAAGTTTAAAGATCGAGCAAGATTGCACAATTTTTCAAGGCTATGGAGCACTATGGCCTACAAGATATTGCAATTAGAAGGCAAAAAAAAATAATATTAAGAGTAAAGAAGACATAAGTATACGTTCAACTATTCACATTATTTACACGCTTATCAATTTACATGAAATACAGAGGAGAATGACAAGAAAGAGAAATGTTTTCCAAATCTCAATTCAACCAGAGTAGATCGATTCGTGCTGCAGTCCTGGGTTTACAGCGACTTGTGTTCAACTGAGGCGTGGTTTTGGGTAGACATTTTTCAGTGACCAGGTAGGTTGCTGTGTGAAGCTCAGGAGTAGATCTAGATCAAGTGTCTGAGAAAAATTATCAACTTTTTTTACTTGTGTGTGTTTAAAATAAAATGTCATTAGATAAACTGGTTAAGAGTCTTAGATCATACAAGCTTTTCTTCTTATTATGTTTAAGTGGAGCTTTTGTATTCGTATTTGTGAATTATGTGACGTGGTATTGGTCGATTCCTAGTGAGTTCAATGATTCTGGGGATACACCGTTTTACGTTCCGGGAGAGTTCAAGTCTTGCCCAAACGTTTTAGATAGAATGGTGACCGGACATTGGTCAGTCAGGAATTATTCTATGAAGGAGCTAGAAGAAGTAGAGAATGGATTAAAACGACTGAGACAATTTTATAAATTACCCGAGACTTTACAGAGGGCGGATGGAAAATGTGGTTAGTTGTGCTTGTAATATTTGATTAATTAGGTTTGTTAGATATATGATAAGATAGCCTTGTAAGATATATAAAATCTATAAGTTAGGTTTAAAAGATCTATGTTAAGTTTGACTTGTAAAATCTATAAGTTATGCTTGTAAGATTTATGATAATTTAAGTTAGTAAGATCTTTGATAAGACTGGCTTGTAAAATCTATAAGTTAGGCTTGTAAGATGTATGATAAGTTTAATTTTTAAAATCTTTGATAAGTTTGGCTTGTAAGATCTATAAGTCAGGCTTGTATGATCTGATGATCTGAAATAGAAGCCCCAAGTTTGGGGCTGAAAATATAACAAACTCTTCTTTAAGTGTATATTAATACAATATATCCTAGTAGTTGTAAAAAAATGTTTTTTACATCACCGAATAAAATTTTCAATTTGTAAACATTTATTTTTTATAGGCTCTAGTTAATTTAGTATGAACCCTTCAAAAACAAAGTTTAATCGATCGAAGTGTGCTTTTGTTTTTCTTGTACATCTGGGATAGCAGAATAGGAGAGCTTAGGCTGATGTGCTGAAACTGGCTGAAACTGACTCGAGTAATAACACATACTTGTGTGTAGGAAAGGGGGAACAAAAGAAAACTAAACATATTTTTAGAAATAAAACTGTCTACTTACATTATTGTTTCAAGCAAATTTACAATTTTAATTTACAATATTTAATTTTGGAACTGATATTAAAGTATTATGTTGAAACACAAAATTCGCTGATGATGCGGCTCTTCTTGCCCTGCTCTTAGAGAGCTCAGACGTAAATGAGTATTTCAGAGAAATAGAACACATTGAAAAATACTGTAAAGATAATTTTTTTATTAGTAAATGTAAAAAAACAACAACAAAGAAATGATAATCGATTTTCGTAGGGAAAAGAAGGAGAATGATATTGTTTATGTAGCTGGAGATACTATTGAAATAGTGCACACGTTTAAATACCTTGATAAATAGACAATAAACTCAATTTTACTTCAAATACTGATTATATCAGCAAAAAAGGGCAGCAAAGGTTACGATTACTAAGAAAACTATCCTCGTTTAATGTTAGCGAAAAGGCCTTGGCTATGTTTTATCACGCTCACATCTGCAATATTCTAAGTTTCAATATAGCTGCATGGTATGGCAATCTGAGCATTACAAATAAAAATAAACTTTATAGAATCCTAAATGCTGCAGGTAAAATCATTAGCAAAAAACAAACCCCATTTGGGCAGTTGTTTGAGACAAACATCTATAAAAAAACTAACAAGATCCTCCAAAAAAAGAATCACCCTTTGTTTCAGGATTTTGTGATTTTACCATCACAGAAGAGATACAAGACACTGATAGCAAAGACAAACAGACACAAAGACTCTTTTGTTCCCCTGGCAATCAAATCATTAAATAAGAATAATCTGGAATAAACTTTGTCACATGTAAATTATGAGTGAGTCTGGTGTGAATGTACACTTTGGTTTCTTATAGTTATAATGTTTTTTGTTTGGTGTAATGCACAAATTGTAGAACAAATTTCCATACGGACTATAAAGATTATTATTATTATTATTATTATTATTATTGAACTCAAGACAAAAATGTTTGACTCGCAGCCTCATTAATGAATTGTATTTGATACTTTTTTTTAAGACAGTCAAAAATGTTAGTCATCTTCTGTTCTAATACTCAGTGGCGAGAATTTCCCTGGGCCTCCACTTGAGGGGGGGGGGCACCAAATGACTGTTCGAAATTGTTTTTTTACATTAAATATGAAATATTACGCAAAATGCAGGGGCCCCCAATGAGGTCAAGCCACCCCCAGGCCACCAAATGATGGCGATTTCCTAGCTACTGATAATACTTCGTCAGATATTTTCTTTTACAAAATTATTTCTGCTAGTTAATAATGACATTGAAATGTGGGGACTTTAAACAATTCCACATTTGTTTCCTCCTATCAAACACTTTAAAGAGTTTTTCGTTTTTTTATAGATGATTTGAATCAAATTTGTCATTCAATTTCTTATGCATGAGAATATTTGGCAGACGTATTATGACAGTTTCAGGAACAAAAATTTACAAAAGATTATTTTTAGAATCTAAAGCAATCTCAAAATGGTTGTAACTAGACTATCTCTCTCTCTCTCTCTCCTCTCTCCCTCCCCTTTCTTTTAAATATATATGTGTGTGTAAGTGTGTGTATGTATGTATGTGTGTCTGTTGTGTGTGTATTAGAGCACGAAAAGTGAATGTTTTATTCATCGCTACACAATTTTAGTGTGTGATTGTGTAATCCTAAAAGATTATCTTACAAGCTATTGACGGTTCTTCATAAAAGAATATAATTACGTCCTGACATTTAGAGGAACTACTAGGAACAAACATTTGCAAAAAACAATTACAATTTTGCATATTTTTTTGTAGAATAGACCTATAGTAGAGCCGCTATTGCGGAGCAGGCATGTTTGCGGAAAAGTTTATCTTATATAATACAGACGTTACTTCAAAAAAGAAGATGATTACGTCCTACGCGTCATGCATTTACTCATGCATATTTACCAATGACTTAAACTCTGCCAAGACACTGGTTTTCCTGGCTAGCTCAGGCAACCCATTCCATGCTCTAATAGCACTAGGGAAGAAGGAGTATTTGTACAAATTTGTCCTAGCATATGGGACGAGGAATGTGCCTTTATATTTGTGCCTTTATTAGCTCGTCGAAATTAGTTAAAATCCTACTTTATTTTGAAATTTTCTGCTAAACTACTGAAACTGTACTGCGCATGGTTCATTTCTCTACATTTCCAATATACGGGTTTTCCTTTCACAGCAAAAATACATTTTTAAAGTTGACAGGTGTGGTATCGTCCATTATTTTTTCACGTACCAGGAGAACCGCATAGACCAGGGCTCAAGGCTTTTTAAAAAATGATAATGACCCATCACCTGCATGATACACATATTTTTCGGTTTATAATTGGATGTGGAAAAAATTAATTACATAGCTATCCACCAGGAATTCAATTTAAAAAATTGGAGGTGTTCACCCAGTTTTTACCTTTTTAAAGATAGTCACATTTATGCAACACTATAGATATTATTTATGTGACTTGCGCATTAAGCTTATTATTTACATAGTGATTTAGATTATCGGAATTTAAATATGAGTTTGTATTAGTATACATAAATTTAAAAACATTTAGACAATAATATTACATATAATATATAATTTATGATTACCAGACGTCCAGCAAAAAGAGGACGAATCATAATATCAAATAATATCATATATATATATCATATATATAATATTAATATAACAAAAAAGAATTAAAGAATAGTGGAAAATAAAACCTTGTAAGGAAAATCAGTCAATTAAATTAAAGAGGTAAAGAATCAAATAGAGACAATGTGTTGTCTTAAGCTTTAATAAAATCAGATTAATGTAAAGGATAAGGAGTTCAAGTATTAATAAGACTAATAAATATATGCTTTATATAAGCTTTGTTCCGACATTTTTACCGTGTTCCCCAATTGTGACTTCTTAAAAAATCCTGTTCCGTAATTGTAACTGACCATATCTCAGTCGATTTGAATGTAAAATTTAAATATCTGTTGAAAAACTAAACAATTGTCGGAAAATGGATTGGCAATGCCTAGATACTTTTACTTTTTCCATAGGTCTAACTATTACTGTGCAAAAAGTTGAAAACTAAAAGTAGCTGCAAACTGTTCCGCAATATTGACTCTACTATATATATATATATATATATATATATATATATATATATATATATATATATATATATATATATATATATATATATATATATATATATATATATATATATATATATATATATATATAAATTACTTAGACTGGAAAAGGGAAACAAATTATCATCCAATAATAATCAGATCACAGACCTATATATTTATATATATCCATTGAGATAATGTTTCGAAAATCCTAGATAGAAATTCAATAGAAATTCAAGTGTTGATTTTAATCATCTTATGTACATTTAAATAGATTGACAACCAAGAAAAAATAATAATTATGAGACGATACTGCTCTTATTTTCATTGTCCAATTACTGGATCATGATCTAAACATTAAATTATATGTTACTTAGGTTATGGTTGAAAAAACAACAACTTTACTTCTTATAGCTACTTTACAAAACAACTCCTTGTTTCTGCATTTTGAAGTTTATCACAACATTTTTGTGTAGTATTAAAAGAACACCATGTCCACTCTAGATATGATATATAGGTCTGTGTTTTAAAGTTATTTTGTAAGACGTCACTCTCTCTTCAGACTATCGTTTTGACAAATAGTCCTGAACATTTTTTTTAAAGAAACAAACAACTAATACATATGGATGTTTTGTGATACCTACTTTAAGTTTGAATAACATAAGAAACTAAGCATTCATATTTGCCATTGAAAATTTCTAGCACTGCAGCTATTGGGATCGACATTTGCTTTCAAATTTATAATGTTCAAAATAAGAAATTCAAATTCTGCATTTTTTTGTTTGACTATGAAGTGTGAGCATAGGGAAGGAAAACGAACGTTTCTTGGACCTTTAAATATTGGAATTCAATTTGTACTGAAAATGTAAAGTTAAGAATGATTTTTAAACCTATAATGTTATCTTGACTCCCAACACACTTGTTCAATATACTTCAATATTGAGCTCCAATTATATATTAAGTCGAAAAACATATAATCCAACATGAACAAATGTTTCCCATTGTTTATAACATATAATCCAACATGAACAAATGTTTCCCATTGTTTATAACATATAATCCAACATGAACAAATGTTTCCCATTGTTTATAACATATAATCCAACATGAACAAATGTTTCCCATTGTTTATAACATATAATCCAACATGAACAAATGTTTCCCATTGTTTATAACATATAATCCAACATGAACAAATGTTTCCCATTGTTTATAACATATAATCCAACATGAACAAATGTTTCCCATTGTTTATAACATATAATCCAACATGAACAAATGTTTCCCATTGTTTATAACATATAATCCAACATGAACAAATGTTTTCCATTGTTTATAACATATAATCCAACATGAACAAATGTTTTCCATTGTTTATAACATATAATCCAACATGAACAAATGTTTCCCATTGTTTATAACATATAATCCAACATGAACAAATGTTTCCCATTGTTTATAGCACTAGAGATACCAACGCTAAAGCGACCTAGGGGAGTTGTCTGTCTTCGGTACTCTACTTTATCTATGCAAATAAAATACGAAGCCCTGTTCATTATAAATTGTCATTCTTAATAATTTTTGGCCTTATCTTCAGTTAGAAAGCCTCTACAGCACAACGATCGAGAACTATTACTAAATGTCATATGGAAAGATAGTAGACTTCGAATGCGGTCATGAAGGCCATGCTATTTCATTCCGGTAACCAGACAACGAGCCATGTCTAGAAAAATAATTTTAAAAATTGATTGTTAAAAGGGTAAATATAGACTTGCATACCAAAATTATTATTTAAACTCATCAACATGTATTTAGCTTTCAATGTCAGAGTAATTCTAAAATGCAATGGAAAATGCACATAAACTTTTCAGTATCAGAAAACAAAGAAACTTACACATTTTTAGCTGTCTTCGTAAGGAAAAAGCCGATACAAAAAAAAGGGGGGGGGGTGACCTAAATTTGAACTCGTGGCTCACTCTTCCTCGGGCCGACGTGCTAACCACTCTGCTAGTGAAGTATTTATGACTAGAGAAGATTGTATATATTGTTTATTTTAATTTCGAGAGGCTACCTATAATGGGGACTAATTCAGCTTATACCACCACTTCAGTCGAGTACAATTTCTTTCCTTTGTTCGAGATGCCAAACAAAATAATTAATTACCAATAGTTATTAAACTAATTGTTTTTTTTTTATTCTTGCGCTGTCAGGTAAAAGAAATAATGGTGCAAAATTTCAGCTTGATCCAAGATTGGGTGTCGAAAAAAATAATGTATACAAACTTTTGTCCAGACAGACAGCGTGAGTTGATATAGGCTTTGTAAAAAAATATAATACGCCTACATCGTTTTTTTTTTTTGCTGTTCGGCGCTACAAGCAGAGACCGACCTACAACAGCAAAAATTAAATCAATATTTTTCATTACGCCCAACTGTTCATAACCGATACCTCGAATCGTCTGCTGATACACTATGCTTAAGCTACTGAGGCTCAGCTCTATTGGGATAGACGATTGTTTCCTCTTACAAATTTACACATTCAAATGTTAATATGATACAAAAAAAAGTTACCTTTTGTGTTTATTTTTTTTTATTAAATACTAGCTCAACTCTATCTCTTTGTAATTATTATCCGCGTTCAAAAGGAATTATTCATTTTTCCCATTTTTATTTTACTAGCTTGTTACGATCAAACTTAAATAATGGTTTTATTTTAATCAGAAAATGTTCTAATTGGTAGAGAAAAAGGCATGACATTTTTAAGTTAATTTATTGGGGTCTAATCAACGATGGTATCGTCACTCAGGAGAGAAAGAGTCAATATTGAGTGACCCCCAAGTCCGAAAAAGTTAAGGTACTGATTCAGGTTTATTAAAACATACAGTGTTGTACAGTGAATTATAAGGTCTGTTGAAAACTTCATGTGGCCTGAAATCTAAATAAAGTTGTTGATACTGATTGGCTACAGGAATAAGTTTGTGCTAACAGGATATAAACTGTTATAGCAATAGAGGCATAATGCATTTTACTTCGTTCACCCACTGTTCACCCACTGTTCACCCACTGTCACACAGAAACCTAACAAAAAAACTCTTACTGTTAAAAAAAAATGTACAGCAACCAACTTTAATTCTAAATGACATGTCTTTATAGTGATACCTGGTATATGTGTTGCAAGTCTGGGACACTAGGTCTACATTTTGATAACATAACTTATTCAAGTATCAACAACTAGAAACCGTAACAAATCATGCTATCGACGGCTGTATTACAGTAACCAGTTAGCATGTCAAGGCCGGATGTACAACAGTGCCTTACCCAAAGAAAGGGTCTACACACTCTAAAAATATATAATTATTCAACAAAATATACAAATTAAATAAACCAAAATAATGGAAATTGAATTAAACTACAAGTACTCCTTGTCTTTCTTCAAACATATCGCAGGCACCCACATTTCTATGTGCATTTATAATGAATCTAGAAGAGGGTTTTAGACTTAAACTTAGAGATTTTTCAGCGCCGTTCGGCGCATTGGGTAGCAAGCTGTCTCCACAAAAATAAATGTCACTGGCAATGTCTGAAGACTTTTCCCATCTGGTGTCCACTGTTCTGAGATCCTTCATGTAAATGTGAGAAGAGGGTCGGGGCATCCAGAAAAAAATCCAATAAGATGAATGTAAAGTGAGACAAAACAATGATGTAATTTGAAAATATATCGGTACATTTACTAAAGGACATTCCAATACAGGTAGTGTCACTTTTTAAAAATAAGTAATTAGTAACAATGTCATAACGTTTGATTCAGTTGAGACTCCAACAAGTAATAGTGTCTTAAAAGTTAATGTTTATGCAATTTCTTAACAGGATTAAACGACTTAAAAGTGTTTTAAATGACTAAAGAAATGTTTTATGAATTCTACTTTCTACACATTTATATGGTACTACAAAACTTCTATTTGAAAACTTTGGAACATTGATACAAACTATAATCTAATTCTACTTTCATCATTTAACAGTAAATACATGGAACATTTTATCTGGCCTTCAAATAGTGAAGTCACTAACCAGTGCATCTATTTCTAAACTTTTGGCTGTTTCTCGCTCATTGGAAAGAACACAAAGTGAAGCAAACCAAATTTCGAAAATGACGCTAAATTAAACAATTGGATACAGACAAAGTGAAAAATAAGATGCTTGCTGTGAAAATGTTTGGAAAACTTGATGATCAAATGTTATTGTCTATGATCAAATGTTATTGTCTATGATCAAATGTTATTGTCTATGATCAAATGTTATTGTCTATGATCAAAAATATTGCTGTATATGACAAAACACAACAAATCTCGGACAGGCTTGATATGTCGTTATGAAAGGCTTCTTTAAGTAGAATTGTGACATCATATATTATTTCTTTTTTGTCATAATTGTCGTTTGCACTTGAAATGAAAGTGGGCATTAAGGACTCAAACATGATGACAATTTTTCCACGTCCATGAAATCTGTCAAGTAACTGTGTAACAATGACAATACGTTGATTTTGAAAGTTGATTTTGAAAGTCTTCTCTTAAATCTTGAATTTGAATTATTTCTTCCCAGTAGTTAGTGGTAGGCCCATCTCATTTCTTCCCAGTAGTTAGTGGTAGGCTCATCTCATTTCTTCCCAATAGTTAGTGGTAGGCTCATCTCATTTCTTTCCAGAAGTTAGTGGTAGGCTCATCTCATTTCTTCCCTGAAGTTAGTGGTAGGCTCATCTCATTTCTTCCCAGTAGTTAGTGGTAGGCTCATCTCATTTCTTCCCAGTAGTTAGTGGTAGGCTCATCTCATTTCTTCCCAGAAGTTAGTGGTAGGCTCATCTCATTTCTTCCCAGTAGTTAGTGGTAGGCTCATCTCATTTCTTTCCAGAAGTTAGTGGTAGGCTCATCTCATTTCTTTCCAGAAGTTAGTGGTAGGCTCATCTCATTTCTTCCCAGAAGTTAGTGGTAGGCTCATCTCATTTCTTCCCAGAAGTTAGTGGTAGGCTCATCTCATTTCTTCCCAGTAGTTAGTGGTAGGCTCATCTCATTTTTTCCCAGTAGTTAGTGGTAGGCTCATCTCATTTCTTTCCCAAAGTTAGTGGTAGGCTCATCTCATTTTTTCCCAGTAGTTAGTTTTAGGCTCATCTCATTTTTTCCCAGTAGTTAGTGGTAGGCTCATCTCATTTTTTCCCAGTAGTTAGTGGTAGGCTCATCTCATTTCTTCCCAGAAGTTAGTGGTAGGCTCATCTCATTTCTTCCCAGTAGTTAGTGGTAGGCTCATCTCATTTCTTCGCAGAAGTTAGTGGTAGGCTCATCTCATTTCTTCCCAGTAGTTAGTGGTAGGCTCATCTCATTTCTTCCCAGTAGTTAGTGGTTGGCTCATCTCATTTCCTTGCAACGTTCCGCAATGGTGTAGAGCAAACAAAAAACTGTATCAAAACCCCAAGATCGACCTACTTCAGCAGCCTCCTTTATTATTCTCTACAAGTCATTTCTCCAATGATTTACTTTAATCTAGATCTTCTTCAGTTGACTTTCTGTTTGATGTAGGTCTTGCTGCTCACTTTCAAACATTTTGGACACAACTCTGACTGCTCTTACGAAGTAAGTACAATTATATTATCGAATGTTTCTAATTTTCCTCTAAGTGCTGCAGTTTCCAGGCATTCTTTTACCTTTGAGGAACACAAAGTCATGTATGTTAACAGGTTTCGGACATCAAACTATCTGAATCTCATTGGTGTTAGAGAATCATTCCTTAATGGTCACCTTGTTTTAGAGTGTCCTATGCTCTCCCTATTGTATTCAAGACGAGCCCATCTTGAGATGTTGTGAGCACAAAACACAAACATATTTTGAACCAAGTCCTAGAAATCTGCAATGTTTTTAACACAGTTGACGGAATCATTTACGACCGAGTTTAAGTTGTGGTTGGCACAGTGAGCAATACCCGAATGCCATTGTACTATCCACTCATATTGGAAACAACAGTATAGGTTTGAGTTGAGTTTTGAGTTTAGGCACATCGGCACAATTTAGGCCATGTCGTGCCCGTAATCCTTATCGATCACTCTCCCTTTATATAACAGGGCTAAATTCTATACAGTTAAATCATTAAAAACAAGGTCTATTCACAGTTAAAATATTAAAGGTAGTAAAAATTTAATAATTTGGTAAAAAATCTTATGTAAATATTATATGCTCACTATTCATAAATCAGATCTTCATAGACAACTCCACTTCCCGGACAAAGCCCAGAACCTTCCCAGGGTCGACACCATCGAACAGTGTTTTTAAGTTGTGTGCTCTAAAAAATTTCTCCCTAATATCCTGGTATCTGGGGCAATCAATGAGAAAAGTTCCACGGTGAAGCGAGAGTCACAGTACTCACAAAGTGGGGGCTCCTTTCACTTCAGCACAAAAGAGTGCGTGACGTAGGTGTTGCCAATCCTAAGTCTGGACATGGTCGTGCTACCACGCCTTGTCAGACAGTATAGGTTTAGCCTTGCAGTTTATTTAAGACTAAATGGGGATCATTCATTACTTGGAGCGTTTGTTCATCCAATTCTGCAGACGTCTGGTTCTCACATATATGAAAACCTAGAAATGACTCTCTAATTGCTATTTCTTTAGGTACTCCCACATCGGAGATCAGACAGAAAAAATAATTTTAATTTGATCCACTTTTGGTATGTCTTGAGTGCTCTCACTAATGAAGAGAACAATGTCGTGTATTGGACCTCAGACAGTAACAGTATTTGTGTCAGAACTGCATCGCCCAACAAGTCTATTATATTGTTTTCAATCTGTGGGGCTTTGTTTGCCTGTCAAATTTCAATATTCATAGCTATTTTAAGTAAAGCCTGGTTAGAGGTTTTTGTATAAATATAATGGTGTTAACTTTGTTTAAGAACTATGAACCAAATACTAAGCACTTAGAGAAAGACACTATTCCATGATCAATCTAGACATCTCTCTTTCTTCTAGATCTTTGTTATAAACCTGTTCTCCTATTCGGTTTCGCCATTCGATGTAATAACACAAGCACGATACCTATAAAACGTTTGCTTGTTTAGTATTGAATGTTATTTGTTTGTTTGTTTGTTTAGATTTCATCTCCTTTCTTAAGTCTGTTGTTAATTTTTTTTTATACACTACAGTAGACAAAACAACAATGTGATGGGCACTTACACGATTTGACAAGAACTTCTTTATCAGATCGGAGACAAAAAAGTTTTTAATTCACGTTTGTTTAGTTAGCTTAGATCTCCGACTCTTTTGTCTTAAATTCGGATTTTACTTTAATTACAAGACAGATGACAAACAGGTTAATATGTAACACTGTTATATGAAAATATTCTAGAGAATAATCCATGATTTCTGTGCAAAATAAAACAAACAAATAAAGCTTTGAGAAAATTGAATAATTAGCACATGTGACGCAATATTAATTCGTGACAATCAGGGCTATCCCTATAGAGTCACTATAGTCCTAATTGTATTGTTACTCCGCCCCTTTCCTTATTTTTTCTGTACAACACATCAATATTTTCTAAACCAAACTCTCTCTCTCTCTCTCTGTTTCTGTCTCTCTCCCTCCCCCTCTGTCTCTCTTCCCCCTCCCTTTATTATAATAATAACAATACTATCAATGGCAACACTAGTCCCCTCAAACGTACAGTAAGGGCCAGCCACCTTTACAATAAACCTGATGGAAAACAGATATTTTCATGAAAGTAATCCAGGCCATTGGTTCATTAACTCTAGCTTAAAACACGGGTTATTGTTTTAAAACTAAGATAAAGTTTCGAGCAGTGTTTAAGATATTTTGAAAAAGCTTTTGAGATCCATATTCAATATATGTATTTTGTCCATTAGTGTCATCCCTCGTGGGCCTCAACTGGTCAAGAGTCATGGGCCCAAGTGCAACCAAACCCATGCGCCATTGCAGCTATGCAACAGGCTGTGGGCCTCCTAATGGTCGTAGGCCCGGGTTCATTGAACCCCTTCGCGCCATGGATGCTACGCCACTGTGTCTATCCTTAGTGATGGTCACTTATGTCAAGCAGTATACAAACACATACATGTCTATCCTCAGTGATGGTCAATTAAGTCAGGCAGTATACAAACACATACATGTATATCCCAGTGATGGTCACTTAAGTTAGGCAGTATACAAACACATACATGTCTATCCTCAGTGATGGTTACCTTCACATTTCCCTGTCCCTTAGTCTTTTGGACCGTCATCATTTGACCTTCTGTCAAACATCTTGTATCTCTATGTGTTCTACAAACATCTTGTATCTCTGTGTTCTACTAACATTTTGTATTTCTATGTTTTCTACAAACATCATGTAGCTCCATGTGTTCTACAAACATTTTGTATCTCTATGTGTTATACAAACATCTTGTATCTCTATGTGTTCTACAAACATTTTGTATCTCTATGTGTTATACAAACATCTTGTATCTCTATGTGTTCTACAAACATTTTGTATCTCTATGTCTTCTACAAACATGTTTGTCACGCCATTGTTTGAGTGGTGTACTCTAATGTACCTAATGTCATTCAACTCCTGCTACTAGCACTCATGTTCTTCAAAGTTACAACCTGGTCAAAATGAAACTAAATAATACTAATCATTTCAAGCTAAAATTCCCACACAACAGTTTGGCTGGTTAGCTAAGTTGATAAAGCATCGAGCTAATAGCGTAAATATTCTGTCATTCTACGTGTGTTCATCACTTAGATATTTTAATGACTAATAAAATATCAATGTTTTAGTATACTATATTATTTGAACATAAAGTAGACTTTGTGTTTTAGTTGGATTACTTTTTTCTTGGCAAATAGAGGTAAATCGGGATAGAAGAGGAAAACATAGAGGTATGTTGGGAAAATACCTAGGAAAATCCAATCACTTGTCCAACAAGTTCAGCACATTAAATACATTCATGTAGTGACCTAGATTTGTAGGTTTCTCTCAATAGTGTTTATTTTTCTTAACGCTATAGAATCTTTTGTGTGGTTTGCCTTTGGTTGGGTTTGCCTTGGATTCAATCGTTTGATTTGTAAAGACGAGACTAAAGTAAAAAAAAAAGTTTTGTTGGCTAATTCATAATCATAGAGTTTGTGTAAAGTTGAATTTAATCTGTTGATTTTTTTTTTGCTTGCAAGGAATGAGGAGTAAACTAAGAAAATTACAAGCACACACATTTAGGTTAAAAATAAAAGCCATTAAAACTGTATTGTTGTTTTTTGCATTATGTGTATGTTGCTGAATAAGATCAATAAGCATCTTTTACAATAGTTTAATAGCTTTTCACGATTGAAATTATTGGAAAATGATCAACGTGCTAAAGTTATGATTTGATTTTCTAACATGCCATACTTGGTTGTTTGGAATGGGCTCTGGACTGTCGTTCGGTCGTTTCAATGGTCCCAGCCCTCATGTGTGACTTTTGGACTAGCAAGTAGATTACCTTCGACTCTGAAGAAACATTCGAAACATGTAAAACATTTTACAATAAAACACAGACCTCGACTTTAAACAAGCAAAATACCAACAAAAAAAAATATTAAGTGTATCAATTAGTTTGGATCAGTTATCTTATTAAATTTGTAATAGATCTACACTAATAATAATAAATCTGTGCGATTAGAAATATTTTTACCAATTATTTTTGTTAAGCGCAATTTCATTCATTTAGCTTTCTCAGTACGGTATGATCCTGTCACTTGTCTGCACTGGTTGGAAAAGGAAAAGGGGGGGGGGGAGAGAAAAAACGGGGTCTCTGGGTGTATTTATAAAAAGAAAAGTGAACGACCTGAATTGGAACTCGTGGCTAAAGCCTTTTTAGGCTATTCAAACAAACGCGGAATTTACTCCCTAGCAAAGAACGTAGGAACATTGAAAGTTGTAGAGTGATTCTATTATTTCTATTGTTCACTAAGCTGGAGACGAAGACCTATAAAGGGGACTAATTCAGCGTATACCAGCATTTCAGTCAAGTATAATGTATTTCCCTTGTTCGAGATACCATACAAAATAATTATTTATCAATAGTTATTAAACTAATTGTTTTTTTATGGATGCTTGTAAACAAAAATAAGTACGTAAAATTTCAGCTTGTTCCGAGATTGGGTGTGGGAGAAATAACGTGTACAAACGTTTTACCAGAGAGACAGACAGACAAACAGACAAAGTTGATATGAAGCTTTCTAAAAAGTAACAAACTCTACCCACCTTAAGGTAAACATAAAATAAATTTGATCAAACTCTGGAACATAACAACAAGGATGAAATTTTGAAGCTAATGATTGCTGTTCTTTTGATGTGTCCTCAGGATCGGTAACATACGAGGGATTGTATTGGTTTAGAGCTTTATGTAACCCTAAAGGTCCGACACCGTGTTGCTATAACAACGTATGTGCCAATAAAACTGTACAAGAGTGCCAGTGTCCACAGTGTTATGACTTCAGGACAAAACTTCACGCCGAGTTAGCAGATTGGATACCAGAAGACCCGACATGTAAGGTAAACACTTTTAAGAATCACTAGCTGATACCCGTGCTTTGTTGCGTTGAAATAGTTGATTTTTTTACCCGAAATTTTTGTTTTCATCCTTCTGTGGGAAAACCCGATTTAGGTCACTTATTCCAAACCCACAAGACATCTACTGAACAGCGCCTTCCAACAACACACTTTTGGCTCTTGAATTCTAGAAGTCCTTTTTGTCTTTTCCTTCTTTCGGTGAAATGGTCTGCTAAAGTCTGCTTCCCGCCAATTTCTTTAGCCCATTTTTACCAGAGCCCATCAGCTGTAGCCCTCAAGTAAAAAATCCATTCTCAGGCGGCTAACGTTATAATTCTCCATTTCCACCACCCACACACATTTTGACCCATATTGATGAAACATTGAAGCTTCACTTCTCTAGTGCAACAATAAAAAAAAATCCCTTTCCATGATTTGTTATTCACCACTAAGGCCTACTCTACAGGGCAGATGATGAAAACGTTATGTGTTTCAGTGACCCTCAGTATACGAGGGTTTCATGTGAATAGTACAGCGACCAACCGTCTTTACTTTTGTTGTTTATGCCAGGTACCCTTAAGAGCTAGGTGTGCTCATAAAAAATCCCTAAATTCAAAACACTAGTCAAGTGCTTTATCACTCAGCCACTACACATCCAGAGATGAATTAATAATCTTAAATATTTTATGCATTATTAACAATCTCTTACGATATCATATTACGATAATATTTAAAAAAATACAATTACATTGTAGATATATAAATTGAATAGCATCATACGTGAGTCAAGTTTGGATATTATGTAATTGTTTAAGGACCTCTGCTTTTATTTGATTGTACAACAGCACGTTCATGTGCTTGCAGCATGCACTAAAACTTTATATTGTCTAAAGAAGTGTAACAAAACAAGATTTATATTTAAGGAAGTCTCATGCTGCGATGTTTAAACATGTTGTAAATTATATAGCAAGTGCAATAGTGTAATACGCTATACAATTGCCCTGCAACGACATGCATACTTTAGAATAACGATCATATATCTGGTGACTCATGTCCTATAAGTTTTGAAAGAAAAGTCAACTTCACAACCATGTTGGCCTACCAGTGGCGTAGCTAGGGTGTTTGATGCCCAGTGCGGCATCTCCTCATGATGCCCCCACCCCTCGAATATAAAACAGCGAAAATATGTTATTATACGTTAACAAAATAGACTGCAAATAAATATTACGAGCTTTCTTGGTCGCAAAACTATCAATAATTTTATCGAAATCTGTTTTCAACCAATTGCCTATTTAGTGAAGTGCATCGTTGATTGGTATTAATTCTTGATCAACTTAATTAAGTCTGAAAAACTTCGCTAGCATATAGCCTTACTTACCGCAATTATCAGAAATATGTACAAATCTGATAATTCTACCTGAAGAGATTCTTGGACATCATTTTTTTTTCTCTCAAAGCAGAATCTGACAGTCAATAGGCATCACGAATGATAAGAATTCTTAGACAATATTTAGAACTGAATTATCTAGAGGCATTCTTGCTGATATCTTTTTTAGCGGCCCCCGTAAGGGGAAAAAGCCGCTATTAGGTTTGTGCAAAATGTCCGTCTGTCCGTCTGTCCGTCTGTCTGTCTGTCCGTCTGTCCGTCTGTCCGTCTGTCACACTCAGATCTCGAAAACTAGAAGAGATATGAAAAATATTATTTCATCATTAAATGCGGCTTCAAAAGTTTAGGTGCAACGGCTACTTTTGGTTTTCTAAAAGCAAACCGTTTAATTTATAAAATTAATTATGCAAGCGATTTTTTCATAAAAATACACCAATTCTAAAACAATTACGTAAATGTAAGGGAGGCAATGTTACAATATGCTAACAAAGATGGATAATTTTTGTGTATTTTCAGTGTCACTAAGTAAAATATATTTTAAAAATGTACAGGAAATGTTTACAACAAATATAAATAATAGTTAAAGATGTTTTTTCTGGTCAACTAGCTGCTAAAATTAAAAGAAAACATTTCTGTTTGTTTATAAAGGCTAATAATGCATTTTGTATGTAAATATCACACACATTTTTTAATGGACTTTTTATGCAGCGATTTTCGTGCAGTAGCGTAACGTCGCTACATGACCAGGTACTAAACTAATCCCTTATACTTTAAAAAAAAATCAGATTTTATTTATTTTTTGTTTAGTGCCCCTATCCGAATAAAATAAGATTATTTTTGTGCGTTTTGTCTGTTGGTCGGTCTGTCCGTCACGATTAGATAAAAAAAAAACTAGAACTCTAAAAGCTATTGAAAATCTGATTTACTCTTTAATGTTCCTCCCGTAACATCTCAATAGTTTTAAGTATCTAAAAATTGATTGTTCCGGATTTTTGTGTGCAAAACTAATCAACCCCAACAAATGTTTGTTTGCTCTTCTAATTTATATTACATTCAATTTCCATGCTTAAACGTTGCAAAAACACATTATCAATAACATGTTGTTCCGTTTTTTATTTAAATAGCATATTAATGCTAAATCAAAATCTCTATACTGACTTATATTTCATTAAGTGTAAAAATGTTCCGGATATTGTTTTATAAAACATGAATTATGCCTAATGATTGTTTGAAATAGCATAATTTACTAATATTACACTTATATTATTTGACAATGCGTCACTATAATTTAATTATCAATATCAAATTGTTCCGTATTTTCATCTTTAAACAAATTTTAAAAATATTGACAATAGGTTGTTCGGGGCTTTAAAAAAAAGTAATTTACTAGAATTGATTACTGAAAATTACTTTTTAGACATTTAATTTTCTTGCTAAAACATAACATAGAAGTTTTGTAATCGATAAAGAAAGTTCCGGATTTTGTTTCTTACAAATCGTCGCCAGAAATGTCCGAATTTATTTAAAAATCTACTAACGCCAAATAATTGTTTGAACTCCCTCTTCTAATTAATAAACAAATAATCTTCTCATTTACGAAATAATGTTTTTTACGGATTTTTATGAAAAATATTTTAACTCACTACTCTCTCACAGTACATTTAACTTTGTACCTAAAACATGTAAAAATCTAATTATCGTTAATATTATGTTCCGGTTTTTAAGGAAAACAGAATCCAAACTCCAAAGTAAGGTATGAAAATCTCTCCACATGGCTGTAGTACATCTAATTTTTATACGAGACCATCCAAAAAATTTAATTAACGGTATTACATTTATCTGAAATTCTCTTTTTCTTTTACTATTTATACAAACATCCGGAACAATCTATTATATACACTTTTCAATTGTGTTCATACCTAAAAATTATTGCGATGTTTTGAAAAGTAAAATAAAGGTTAATCAATTTTTAATAACTTTTAGTGGTTCTTTTTTATATCAAGATGATGGACAGACCGACTGACAGACAAAACGCAAAAACAATGCGGCTTTGATCCTTTTTAAATAAATTCTATTAGAACTCAGTGCACCAATGTCTATGAACCCTTGTTAAATATCTCGTGTAAATAAAGACATTTTTTTTATGGTACCGGTACTAGCCTATTGTGAGGTAATGGAATTTTTTTTCTTTGACGTCATATGAATGGACTCTTTAAATGTAATGTTAAAAGAACGCACTCGGTGCACCAATGTCTATTAACACTCGAAAAAGTGCTCGTATTAATGAAAATATATTTTAGTCTAACTAAGCCATGTGACGTAGTGTTTTTTTTCCTTTGACGTCATATGGAATGAATTCTTTAAGGGGAGGTATCCCTGAAAATCTTATTTTTGTTATTTCTGAAGCTAGGCCTTTGAAATTTGTTATGGTAACATATAATGATATTCTAAAATAAATAATGCTAAAAAAAAGTTTTTTGAATGATGGTTGCCATGGTAACGGCGGCCATATTGTTTATTGTATACAAATTAAAAGTCTTAATTTTGTAAAAACTATTGATCAGAAAAACATGAAATTGAATTAAAAGATAAGAAAAAAGGATTCTCTAAATTGATACAAAGTCAAAATTAAAGATTTAAGTATGTTAAATTTTTTACAAATTTTTGAATTTTTAGTATTTTTTAGACCTAAAAAAACAGGATAAATATTAATTAAAAATTCTTTTTAAAAAAAAGTAAATAAAATATTGAAAAAACATCATTGTGCGAGTAAAGTTAATGATGTTCTTAAGAAGTGTTTCAAATTTCATCAAAATCTATCAAGTAGTTTAGGAGAAATTCCTAGTAAAGCACAATGACATGTGCAAAAACTAACATTCTGAGAAAAATGAGTTTAAAGAATAAATTTTATTAAGATTTTGTCTCATAGACCTTACAAAAACATTTAAAAAACATGTTTTAGACACAGATTTAAGCAATAAAAATGATTGTAATGTAAAGAAAAATGTTTGATCTACTTAATTATGTTATTAGTTAAAAATCGATATCCTAGACCTAAAACTCAATTTTCTCTAGGGATACCTCCCCTTAAATGTAATGTTAAAAGAACGCACTCGGTGCACCAATGTCTATTAACACTCGAAAAAGTGCTCGTATTAATGAAAATATATTTTAGTCTAACTAAGCCATGTGACGTAGTGTTTTTTTTCCTTTGACGTCATATGGAATGAATTCTTTAAATGAAATGCTAAAAGAACGCACTCGGTGCACCAATGGCTATGACCACTCGATAAATGGCTCGTAATGATGAAGGCGATTTTTAGTCTAGCTAGGCCGTGTGATGTAGTGTTGTTTTTTTTCCTCTGACGTTATATGGAATTAATTCTTCAAATGAAATGAAAAAAGAACTCGGTATAGTAATGTTTATTAAGCCTCGTTATGTGACTCGCGTTTAAAAAAGGAATGATATCTTGATTTAGATCTAATCTAGATTTTTTAAAACTAGATGTAGATTTTTATTACAGTATATCTAGATCTGGATTTATATTCTAATTAAAATTATTTTAGAGTCTAGATCTAGAATTTCTAGATCTAGTTTAGACTAAAATAGACTAGATTAAGATGTAGAATTTCAATTTCTAAACTTAAAGTGTAAAAAAAAAAGTGTAGATTTTCATTTCCAAACGTTTTGATCAATATTGTAATGTTTTAATATACTAAAACTAATCTACTATTTTTTTATTTAATTTAAAATTACGGCAAATGAATCTTTCAAACATTATTACTTTTGACCATCAAAATTAAATCACCTCTTGAATATTATTTGCAAATATGCAGATCCGACAGGGATCCGACTTCGACGGGGACCGCCTCTGAGTTTGTGTAACACAAACTCTCTTTGTAATCTTGTTTTTTTTTGTTTTTTTTTTTTGTTTTTTTTTAACTCAAGATTTCGAACAGGTCCTTGTTTGAGAAGTTCAAAGGTTTCTAAAGAAACTGCGACAAACAGTTGAAGCCTGTTTCGCTCCAGACAAAATTTGTTTTTGTCAATGTCGCTATAGCACTATTGAGATTGATTTCAATCTGAGGATTCAATAGTTGGGATAGCGACACAAATTCATATTTACCTACCACACAATGATATAATCATATCGGGTGATTGTTTCTTGAACTATCACGTCCAAGGAAGAATAAATCTCAATCCGTAGCTTGCTCTTCCGACTAATAGTTATCGATGTTTTTAATGTTTTCCATTTAAGTGCGCAGTCTCGAATTGACGATCATTGTTTATGAAGGTATACTTACCCGTCGTTTATTTCAGTTAATTCAGGGGCCAAGAATCTAAAATAGGTGAGAAAATTAAGACTGAAGAGCAACTAACACTCCACCTACTTAAGAGAGTTTACAATTCTTCTTCAACTCGTTCGTGATGCCCATTGAGGGCTAGATTCTGCTTTGAGAGAAAAGGAATGATATCCAAGATTCTTTTCATTATCAGATTTTTACCTTTCATCCCTGCCGTCAACCATTTGAACCAGAGAGAACAATTTCTCTGTCTGAGCTAGCACTAGGAGCGCCATCCAGACTTAGCAATAGTGAGCAACGTTCATAATATTAACAGAGTGACAAAATAAATAATTAAAAAAAATCAAATACAGTAGTTCATGTTTGTTCCTGTATGTACAATGTGTGCAGTTTTTACTTATATATTTTGTGCTCAGTTTGATGCCCCGTGATATGTATATGAGAATAAAAAAGCAGTATATCTCAACCTTCGGCGAAAAAAACAACAAAAAAACAGTCATATTGAGGCCTTTCTCTTGCAAGCTTTGGGGTATGGGGGAGCGCTGTAAGCCCCGACGCCGTTAACGTTTTCTTGCATTCTTCACTGGAGAAACGCATTCTCCTGACATTTACAGCTTATTATTCATCAGTGGGGTTCTGGGCGAAGCCCCGACGCCAAAAGCGTTTTCTTGCATTCTTCACCGCAGAAACGCATTCTCCTGACATTTACAGCTTATTATTCATCAGTGGGGTTCTGGGCGAAGCCCCGACGCCAAAAGCGTTTTCTTGCATTCTTCACCGCAGAAACGCATTCTCCTGACATTTACAGCTTATTATTCATCAGTGGGGTTCTGGGCGAAGCCCCGACGCCAAAAGCGTTTTCTTGCATTCTTCACCGCAGAAACGCATTCTCCTGACATTTACAGCTTATTATCAATCAGCGCCCCGACGCCAAAATCATTTTATTGCATTTTTCACTGAAGAAACGCATTTTCCTGACCTAAAGCTCATTATTCATCCTATTTAAAAAGAACCTTTTGAATAATGTTGTACTTGAAAAATATTCTAATATGAATTTAAAGGCCCTAAATGCATTGCAAATAAAACCAATTTGTTCCTTGAAAAGATAAGATACCCTACATATTTAGATTAAGGCTTTGAGGATTGCCGCCGAAAAATTATTCAATAAATAATATTCACTAAAATTCAAGTATAAATTGTGAGTTATAGTCCCAAATTTAACTAGAAAAATATCAAATTGAGTAAAGGTTGGGAAAAGGTGACTAGGAAAAGATTATTTGGGTTTCGAACTCATCTCATTCGTGACTCTTATACTGAAAAATTTCATTTGAATTCTAACTTTTCCAAACCAAAAGCTTTCTTAAAATAGTTATGATAAAATCATGTGAAATTACATTAACTCTGTCTGGAAAGGGAATGGGGAATGGGGCGGTAGAATGAAAATGATTATTCCTCGCTCCTTTTTATAATTTCTGCTAATGATTGCATTTGGGATTAAAGAATATGGGTGGGGTGACTTATATAAATTATATTAGTGACAGATTTTTTTTTTAATTTTGTAATTTCTTAACTATAATACAAAAAGAAAAAGTATTGCTTTGTCCGATGGGGGAAAGGAGATTGCATGTATCGCCCCTCCCACCTGGTACAACTCTTTTTCATTTTATATTTACTAATCATAAAATTTGAGATTAGAGTGTTGTAAGACATAATATACAATGGTTTCACATATCAATACGTAGTTTATATTAGATAGATATTCAACTAATTTTGTTCAGAAACTATGATTTCTCCATAAAAGTAGGACCGCCGCCCCCACACTCACAGGGCTTAGATGGGAAGGGCATTAGAGGTATTCGCCCCCCCCCCCCCCAATCGGCCAACAGGGGAACGACATAATATAAAGATCGGTTAAAATATCAATAACAAGTTTTAATCATGTAGATATTTAATTGATTCTGTTAGCAAGCTGGGATTCTAACATAATGAATTGGACCGCCCCCCCCCCCAACTCGAAAGTTTATGGGGTGGGGGGGCGGGATTGATGCCAACGCCCCCTCCCGACCCCACCAAATCGGCCAACATACTGGAGGGGGGGGGCGAAATAATCTAAAAATAGGTTGAAATATAAATAATTAGTATATATTATTAACATAAATAATAAATTCGTATACAAATTGTGTGAGTTCTATACTAAAATTCGTCCGCATTGCACGCAGTTGGTCGAATTTAAGGGACGGCCAAATCATTATTCCAAAGTTCCTGTTTAAAAAAATGTGTTAAATGAAAAAAATACCAATATAGTTTTTAAAAAAATTCTTATTATTCCATTATCCTTAAAATTTTATTTTTTTTCGAAAACTTCAGAACAAATAAATAGAACAGCGTGCAAGGCATTACAGTTGATTTTTCCATAGGCGTCAAACTCATATCTGGCCTTGGATTTTTTAGGGTTATTTGCAATATCTGTCTTGATTCAAATAGCCCGCTTGTAAGTGGATCAAGTACTGGAAATTAAACAAGATTAGAAAGAGTGTGTGTGTGTGTGAGAGAGACAGAGAGAGAGAGAGAGAGATAGCAATGTGCAGGTGGTGCGACCCGCACGGGGTATCAAGTGGTGACATCAAACTGAGGACAAACGTTCTCTGTAAAACTACACATTGTACTTACATAAACAAAGACATTTAATGCTTTCTTTTTTATTTTGGTAATTTGTTATATGTCTTATATTCTTTCTTAAATTCAATTAAATGTAAGCTGTACACCAGCTTGAATCAAATTTTTACCAGTTATTTTAAATATCTGAAGGCAAAGCACTTCACTTTTTTTTTTGAAGCTCTATATGATGTTGCTTCATTATTCAATGCACTGGCAATGGATACGTTTATAATGGTGTTTTTTCTTAATTAGTAAATAATTTTTGTGTAATACTGTAATATAAAAAGAATCAGCAAAAGGGAAGGTGAAAAAGCTTTCAAATGTTTGGTTCTTAAGGCAAATGCCAAACGGCGAGAAAGTTTTGAGAATGTTGCCAAAAAAAATAATTTTTTTTTGGCTTCCTTTACACACTCTTCTCAACAAGATCCAATATTAGATCTGCATTTAAATCCAACGATGAGATCAAAGAATGGTGGAGGTAAGAGTCGAAAATTGAAACCGCCAGAGCTCACATTCAGTGATTGCTTTTTTAAAAAATTACTTTTCTATATCGCATCCCTTTTATGCTTACAGCACGCTCAGTGGTCCAATCTCTTTTCTGGATTAGTGGGGGAATGGGGTATCTGGGAGAAGGTTTTCCGTGCTGCCGTTAGGTTCTCAGCTAAAACAACTCAGCCAGAGTCGGAATTCGAAATCAGCTAAAAAAAACAACAACGTTGATAATGTAAATGTATATGTTTTGTCATACAATATACGGACATTCAGTAATAAAGTGACACCTTTCTAGCAGCAACGCTTCTCTTGTGGTCTTACTTCCTAAAGAATGAAAGAACCATTTCAACTTTTCCGTATCCATTTCTGCAACAGCAAGAGTACCTGGCCTCAGTTTCATTCTAGGCCACATCTAGGCAACTGGATAGAACGAAGCTAAGCATGTTTAAGATTTAGATCCACTTGTCCGAGTTCTGGGGTTTTGTAATTTTATATATGATTGTATTGAGAGAGAAAAGGGAAGTAAGATGAATAGAGAGAGAGAGAGAGGAGAAGAAAAAGATGGTAAGGAGAAAAAAAAGAGTGAAGGATTCAGAAGGAAAAGGATATAGAAGGATATGAGAGAGAGAGAGAAATAGGGATCGTGTGTGCGAATTAGAAAAGAGTGAGGAGGCTATATGTTTAACCCTGATGTTTTGCATCCTAGGTACTCCCAGATGTGACATTTTTTTATAGCCTTGTCTCTGAGGGATTCAACCTGTATTGAATCATCAGATAGGCCTTACCGAATGGTTGTCTACAGGTGAGATTCTATGAAGCTTGTAGGCTCATAGGTTTCCCTGAAGCTTATAGTACATCATGACCCTTTTGTTGTTTTTTTTTGGCTAAAAGTGGCTGTGTCAGCCTGAAGCCTGTAACTCCAGAGTGGCCAAAAGGGGTCATGTGTTGACCTGAGGCCTGTGACCATCATTTTTCTACACTGATGTGTGTTTCCTAGAATGTTACAATAGTGTATATGTTATAGGACTAGGGCATACTATTTTTGAAAGTAGTTTATTTTGTATTGAGAAGGCCAGTGAGTTGATGGCTATTTATTTACATAGTTGTAACATATGACTAGAGCGGTGTACCATACTATTTTTCAATGCGTATCTTTTGTTTATTTTGTGTGGAGTAGGCCTGTGAGTTTTGCCATTTATTTACACATTTATTTTACTCATGTAAATAAACTTTGTATATATGTTTACTTGCGACTTTGTTAAGTCTTGTGTGGCATACATTAGTTTAATTTTATACCTAGAGGTTATACCTAATAACCTAGGCAGTACAAGTAGGGACCAATATAACACTGATCTGTTGATCTAAAATACCTAAATCTAGCTATAAGTTTCATGGGAGCTCGTTATTAACAATAAAGTCGCTCGGGGACTGTTATTAGCAATACATCTCATAGACTTCCTTTAGCTATACACGCTAATAAGTAATGTGAGCTGATCAAATTGGTTCATGAATCCTCTTTAGGTCACACTCTGATTAACTGTTGACACTGTCTCCTAGTGTGTCCCCTTCTCCCACAATTAAAGCATAAGATGTATGGACTTGTACGTCTGTATGTGGGTTTATATCACTTTGCCCATAAAACTGATTGTCTTACCTTATTTTGCTTTTGACCCATTACAATCACATTTCTTTCTACCTTATCAGTTAATTCTTTCTTCTCGTGATCTCTGCTACCAATGTCATCTGATGTATGGGATCTTATGTCTTCTTCTACATCCCCATTTCTACATTGATGAGACTTTATCCCATAATATTTCTTCCAATTCTCTTCCAACATATTTTCATAATTTTAAGAACTACTTTTTTTTTTCTTTTTTTTTTTAAAAGGAAACCTCAGAATTTGCGCTATTCAATTTTAGCTTTATCATCATAGGAATCCTTGGGCCTTAGGCCTCTTTTCTTTGCCTCTTTTTGGGCTTTATGTGCCTCTTTTATAGGCCATCTTGCCTCTTTAATGGGCTTTTTTAAAATTTGTTTGTATTTGTAAGTTCTCATAATTCACAAGTATTAAATCATAAATATGTGTTTCAAAAGCACTTTTTAGTAGTTTACATAAATTCGTTCCTTATATCTGCGAAGTTACAAGTCCTGACGTACTTTATAATTCCCTTCAATTAGGGAAATAGTTATTCAACCCCATTGACAAACTTTCCAAATGCTTTGTATTGCATTACAGGTTATCAGAATCACTTTGAATAAGCGAACATGTTCTAAGGCCGTGAAGAGGGAGAACTTCTCCATTACCAACTCTCTAGTGCCATACATTTTGTTTTGCAAAGACAGCGTTTAACTTCATTGGAACGTGAAACAATGAAGTTTCTCTACCTAGTAATGACAAGTTGAAGCATTTTAAGACAGAATTCATCTGCTAAGTATACTAGTTTACAATGTCATGCAAAATATATCTGAACTCATTAAAGACAGGCGCCTAAAAAAAACACCAACTTTTACAATTTTGAAAATAGGTTTAGCACATTGAATTGTTGACGTTTCATTTTGTTGTTTAAAAAGCTTATATCAACTTATTTTGTCTGTCTGGTCAAAAGTTTGTACACGTTATTACACCCAATCTCGGATCAAGCTGAAATTTTGCACTATTATTTCTTTTACCTGACAACACAAGAATCAATTTAAAAATTTTTTTAAACCAATTAACTAATTAACTATGGGTAATTAATTATTTTTTTTGGTATCTCGAACAAAGAAATTTTACTTGACTGAAGTGGTGGTATAAGCTAAGCTAGTCCCCTTTATAGGTCTCCGCTCTAAGGTGTAATAAACAATATATAAGTATACAATCCTCTCTATCTTATCTTATATAATACAGATGTTACTTCAAAACTTCACTAGCAAAGTGGTTAGCATGTCTGCCAGAGAAGGTGTTGGCAAAGAGTTCGAATTCAGGTCGTCCTCTCCCCCTTGTTTTTTCTCTAAATGCTTTTAAAAATCAATGACGTTAAAATCCACCCAGATATCCCTTCTCCCTCTCCCCCCCCCCCCCTTTTCCCAACTGGTCCATACAAGTGATATGATCATAGCGCAGTGAGTAAGATAAAAGCATGAAATAAAGCTAAGCAAAAACAATTAGTAAAAATATTATTAATCGCACAGATTTGTTGTTGTTGGTCTAGATCAGTGATTCCCAAAGTGGTCTATATAGACCCCCAGGGGTCTACGAAGACTTTCTAGGGGTCTACGAAAGTGAAAAAACAAATTGGGGGTCCATGAGATGTCCAAGGGGGTATATGATAATAGATTTCATATAAGCAGGTAGTGACTTTAATTTTTACATCCCATTAATGTAATTCTTCACACTATATATAATTTGTAACTTAGTTAATATTTAAATATTTATCCTGCTATTCAAACGAAAAATTGTTGTATTTAATTTCAATACTTATTAAAATAACTTAATTTTGTCTTCATGCAAATAATGTTTAACAAAAAGAAATGTAGACTGTCTAGCGTTGACTATATAAAATTGTTCATTCTTTCATTGTCAACCAAGCTGTTACTGATTGCCTTTTTTATGACGATATGAAACTAATTACGCTTGAGGTTCATCTGCGACAATGTCAGCCTGATAAAAAGATATAGATTTGAAAAACTTTTGAACATTCAAAGATAAAGTTCAGAATAGACCCACAAAATCTCTATTCAACATCATGTAGAGAAGATGGTGGTTTATGAGTCTTACAATATCTGTTCACTTATAGCAAAATAAGGGTGTGGTGGTAGTGGTTAAGCGCTTGGCTTCCGTAATTGGGGTCCTGGGTTCGAATCTCTGTGAATTTTGAATTTCAGGATTTTCAGGGCTCCCCTGAGACCACCCATCTCTAATAGTACCTGAATTATGTTAGTAAAAGTAATGGCGGTTGGTCGTTGTTCTGCCAACATGACACCCTGCCAAAGAAACAGATGACCATAAAACCATCACAATGTCTGAAAGGGGAAATTTACTTATTTATGGCAAAATGCGGAAAACACCATAGGTAAAACATTGATTTTTACCAGCCGTTGTAGTTTTAAAACCTGTTTTACACAAACCCACATCCGATATTATTAAAAGAATTTCTTTAAACAACAATACAGTTCAAGGTTGCTTCGGTGGCATGAGTTATAAAATTATGAGCTTCATATGTAATTCTTTGCAAACGACATATATAAGTTTGGGCTTACTGGTTTAGGCGACAGTCACTCGCATTCGCTCCTTCTCCCGATAGTGATAACATCTTCGCGTGGACTCAATATTTGAGCAACTCGTGAAACGTCAACAAATACACGAGAAACTGCTCTTTGCGAAAACTCTTACAATGATACTTAAGGCCATTGTGTTTGGAGATTCCAGCAATACATATTGCTATTTTAATTGGTTTTGAATTTTATCAATAAAAAAGAGAGATCTCTAAAATCTTTAATATGTAGCTTTAAATTACTTTTTTCACTTTTCAACTCTCTACAGATAGAAATTAGGAGGCGTTTTGCCTAAGCGGTAAGTGCTATATTCTGAACCGGGGGTCCCGAGTTTGAATCCTGTTGAAGACTTGGATTTTTAATTTCGGGATCTTTTGGGCGCCTCTGAGGCCACCCAGCTCTAATGGGTACCTGACATTAGTTGGGGAAAGTAAAGGCTGTTGGTCGTTGTGCTGGCCACATGACACCCTCGATAATCGTCGGCCACAGAATCAGATGACCTTAACATCATCAACCCTATAGACCACAAGGTCTGAGAGGGGAACTTTACTTTACTTTTTGTACAGATAGAAATTAGTTTTAAAATTGTTGAATTTGCAAAATTTGAAAGTTAAGCAGGGGGATCTACCGAAAACCAGAAAACATGGCAAGGGGTCTACGAGACAAAAAAGTTTGGGAACCACTGGTCTAGATATATTACAAATTTAATGGCATGACTGATTCCAATTAATTGATACAGTTACACTATGTATAAGCTTTGTTGTTTTTAAAAGTAGTTTTTCTATTTTTAGGTTTTCTTGTTTCAAATTATGATAACCATAAAAGTATTCATAACATTTTATCACAAATCATTCTAGACATTTTACTTTGTCTTTGTCGTAACAAATTTGATATAGTACCATTTCCTGATCTTTGTAGAAGTCATTCTTAAAATGTAAAATAACCCGGTTTTGAGTTTATAAACATAGAAAAAAAAAACATACGTAAAAAAAAAAAAAGACAAAACCTCTTTTATACAATTTAAAGAGCGATTAATTTTCATCTCGAGACAAAAACAAATATTTGTTAAGCGAATGTACAAACGTACCAAACTTTATAATATTCTAATGATTGCCATTTACATCTAGACTTAGGAGACGATGCGCAAAATGTTCTTGAAAATACCCAATGACGTCTAGTCTGTTAGTTTCTCGTTCTCTAGCCAAATTTAATTTTTTTTTTACTTTGAAAAATTAAAACGATCAAGCTAGAGTTTTTGTACTGTGGCCAACGGGCTATTCACCATCCTCTCAGCTATCTCTATATATAATTCTCTTCGTGGTCCAACCATGTGGGACACCACGTTGAAAAAAGTCACGGAAAGATAACTTTTTTTTATTACTAGTCGGACAAAGTTACCCCACGTAACTTTCGCTGTGACAGAGAGCGAGGCTCAGAAAAAAAAGAGAGGGGAGGGGGCGTATGCCAAACCGCGGGTCGGCTCGTATACATTATCTGCTATATATGTAGGAATGGTTACGAATGAAGCAGGTATTGTAGTAAAATAATGTGAAAATTTGATTTAAAACTTGTTGAATTTGTATTTCAATTTATTAACTGAATATTATAAATGTTTTTTTTTATATCAGCAGTTAGTTAATGTGGTGTTAATGCTTACCCCCCCCCCCCCTAACTCTTTCTTACCCCTAGGGGTTCCCCTACTCTCTTTGGGAAACACTGGACTAAAAGGCAATGCTTATGCCTAGTATTGATATGATTTATCCCGCATGGGGAATGACATCATTCCAAAGGCTTTTCTGAGAGCTTATAGGTAACTTTAACAGAAGTGCTCCCAGTAAAGATATTCTAATAAATCTAAGGCGTCTCATTTTTTAAAAAATCAATTGAGCGTCTGGCTAAGTGATATAGACCAATCGATTAAAATAAGGGAGCTTGAGTTTGAATCTACAACAGTGTGTGTGTGTGTGTGGGGGGATTTTGTATTAGCTGAGAGTGTAAAAAAATCAGCACGAAAAGGGTTCTGCCAGTTCCCCCTGGCCCACAAGTTTACTGCAATGATAATGAAGTTTTGTTTTCTTTTTATTCCAATGGCAGATGTTAAAATTTGCGAAGGAGGAGGATATTTGTTCAGCTCTACAAAATGCTACCATTTATTTGGTCGGGGACTCCTTCATGAGACACTTGTGTATATCTGTTTTAAATTTAATCTATCAGAACGAAACAGATAAAGTCTACAGAGAGAATGCCGGGGAAGGTAAGTTGCACTCTCAATAGAAAAAAAAAGGTTTTACAAAACTTATATCAACTCTCTCTGTCTGTCTGTCAGTTTGTCTGTCTGGTACACTTTTCGTACAAGTAATTTCTCCCACACCTATTGTCGAATCAAGTTGAAACTTTACACAAAAGTTTATAGTACTTAAGAAAAAATGAATCAATAAAAAAATTAAGTTATATTTTTTAAATATCGAACAATGGAAATAAATGTTACTTATTGAGAAATGTGGCTGTATATATATTTATTCCCCATATGACGTTTTCTACACGTTGTTTCTCCCACTGTCTATAATTGGATCAAGTTGAAATTTCGCTTAATTATTTATTTATTTAAAGAATGTACTATTAACAATGAAATGCTAAGAATGTACTATTAACAATGAAATGCTAAGTCTGTACTATTAACAATGAAATGCTAAGAATGTACTATTAACAATGAAATGCTAAGTCTGTACTATTAACAATGAAATGCTAAGAATGTACTATTAACAATGAATTGCTAAGAATGTACTATTAACAATGAAATGCTAAGTCTGTACTATTAACAAAGAAATGCTAAGAATGTACTATTAACAATGAAATGTTAAGTCTGTACTATTAACAAAGAAATGCTAAGAATGTACTATTAACAATGAACTGCTAAGTCTGTAATGTTTTTTTTCCCACAGCTGAGAAAAAAAAATGTGACATCCACTACAGATTTGTGGCAGAGTGTAGTGGCTATCTGCACAGTGACCTACTCACATGTGGAAACACTGTACGTAGAGTTTTTTTTTTGTTTGTTGTTGATTTGTTTACAACAGCAGTATAATAGGCACAGGTAAAGGTTTAGACCAATAGTTCATTTCCACGTAAAGGTCCGACGTCTAAACTGCCCACAGGCTGCGATGTCACAGGTCAGTAAAGCCGCAGAGACTTGGAACCTCGGATTCATTGGAATTTTTAAAACAATACCTCTATTCAAGTCACAACTTCGTGGAGGCTAGAACCTGGACACGGATCTCAAAAAACGGCTCTAACGATTTTCCTAGAAATATAACAAGTGATGTATATCGCTGAGAAAAGAATGACTAGCTCGTTGGCCACAAGGAGAAAACTCTAGTTTGACCGTTTTAATTTTTCAAAGTAAAAAAAATTATTAAATTTGGCTACAAAACTTGGTCTAGATCTACATCCAACATCCGTTTTGAAAGGACTATCGAGGTCGAGAATTTTTAAATATAGGCCTTAGGCATTATTGGCATTATTGATTCAAGAAATTAATAAATAGATTTTCCTGAGGAGGGGGGGGGGACGATGTAAAAAAAATTTCCATTTTTTAAAATCATTATTTATTAAGAGAAAAACATCGCTCTGTAAGTTGTATAAAGTAGGTATTTTCTTATTTAAAAGTATTTTAAAATGTTTTTCTTGTTTATACGCTTATTTTGCTGTGACGCGACAAATGACTGGCGTGTCGGAAATTTCCAAGGTCCTAGGTCGACATGGATTGCGCACCTCTAAGCTGACAATGCTGAACCCAAAAAGTGGTGCGCATGTTTGCTCGTGCCGTTATACTCATAGGTGTGTTTGGATGCGCATAGGATTATTGGAATGGAGAAATAGAAGAACTTAATTTACTCGAAATTTCTAAGGCGTTATTTTACTTCTCATTAAAAACTGGACATTTTTAATGACACCATGAATTCGGAAATGCGTTTAAAAAAAAACACGAACAAATATGTGCTGAATGATGAAGTTGTACAACTAAAGAAATAAAAGTGTACATGCCATTCAATGTTTACATCAACTATGGGCTTAAAGCCTAGTCAGCATGACTACAGGATATTTTAAAAAGTACTAGTACAAAATAGAATCAGATTATGTTTAGATTGAGAACTAAAAATAAATCTTTTTCTTTAAAGTAAATTAATTTTTTTTAAAGTTTCATCCTGGTAAAAGTCTTATGTCTGGTAAAAGACTTCTATGTCTGTAAAAGGTTATGATTAAAACTAGACCTAAACTAGAACTATTTAATAACTTTAGCATAGATTCCAAGAGTGAATGTGATATCCAGGTCTCTATGTTGGCCTATGACTAGTATTACTATGTTTGCCAACTACGCTTTTATCACACACGCAGATATTTTGACTTAACCTTTGTTTAAATAACGTGATCGGAATAAAAACAAACAATATGTCCGCATTTCTTGTTTGGCATAGAGTAAAAGTAATGTTTGCTTTAGGCAAGCTTTCATTGGTCTGTCCCTTACCACAGATCTACACTCACATATCAAATAATAGTTGAGTTTCGCTGGGATATCTCTCAAGTAAACATTTCTACAGAGATTTTCTTTGTCATATAGCCACTGGTCCACTTCTGGTTTTTAAGTTAAAAGATTTTAAATTATCATCTTATTCTTCTTATTTAACTTTTAATTCATTCAGGGTAAAGCATAGAGGAAACGAAACTCCAGCCCACCTCTCGGTAGCATTAAATTAAAAATCAATTATTGCTTGTATTTTTAAATGTTGATCTCAATACTAAATGTTGATAATGTGCAGTCCAATCAGCCAATGAAATCATTGTTTTTACCTTCAAGTAATGATGGGGCAACGAAAAAAAAAAGACTAGTAAGATTATAAAATATTTCACTCTTTCGGAACTAACAATGGATTCCAACAGTCTAACATTCAAGATGAATATTAAATAGATCCTATCAGACACTCTATGGACAGACTAGTGCAAATAGGAACTTTTTAATATATTGCTTTCTAGAAGCTTCATGTTTCCTGTTTCTAAACAAAAGATTGGAGAAAGAAGGGGAGATAATTCGTTTCCTTAAGACTTTCATTCTCGAATGGTTTAAAAAAATATAGTGAGAGGAGAAGAGTTAGTTGAGGGGTCGACAAGTCGTCAGTTCAATCAATAAGTTTGACGTTTCATGTCAAGTCTAATTTTGTTTTGTTTTTTGAACTTCTATTATAAAGCCTATTATTTCTAGATATATTGTGTGTGTTCAATCTTTTAATGATTTCTACTTGAGAATTAAAATTAGTTTAATTGGTAAAGAGGAAATCCATTTTTTTCTTCTTCATAAATACTGAAACCTGAAGCATTGTGTGATATAATTTCTGAAAATACAAACCACTCAACTTCATTTTATCATTCACCTACACACGTTCAGATAACGTTTTATTTTAAGACTATAGCCTTTGTTGACATGTTCTCACTCTGTATTGCCACAAGACCAGAATTCACTGCCAAGAGTTATGGCGAGCTGACATGGTCAACGACGTGGTCAAACTGTTTCGGCAACTCCGGGGACAAAATAACTCCTGGTTTATCTTTGGAATAGGAGCACATGACAGCTTTAATACAGACTACGTCCAGAAGAAGGTAACCCATCAAGAATACCAATAAGAATAAAAAAAAAAACAAGATTACAAAGAGATTTTGTGTTGTCACACAAACTCAGAGGCGGCCCCCGTCGTAGTCGGATCCCTGTCGGATCCACCTATTCGCAAGGAATAGTCAAGACGTGATTTTGTTTTGATTGTCAAAAGTAATAATGTTTCAAAGATTCATTTGGCGTTGTAAATTTTTTTTTCTGTAAAATGTTTTACATGTTTTGAATGTTCTTTTAAAGTTAAAAATAATTTACTTCCTTATCCAAATCTCCCGCAGGACGACGGGGGATGGTAGCGAGCAGGGTATGAAACCGGGACCGTCGAGATAATCATTTCAATGCGCTAACTGCACGACCAGGCATTGCTGTTAACTAAATAACAAACTAATAGATTATTATTGATAAAGAGATATATTACACATTCCGGCATGACAACTGCCGGATATGTACAATATGTCAGACTAGCGATTTTGGTATTGATTTGTAATTGAGAAAAAAAAAAAGAAGAAAAGAACAAGGCATCGAGCTTGTACTTCGGTAATGTCTGCTTGATGTTCCAGCACAGTTACCAACAGAGCTATTGGCATTTTCATTTAAATGGAACTAAAAAAAGGATGTAGATCTACCTAAATTAAACTTCTGATTTAGCACACTTAAGAGCTATATCTACTAGATCTAGATCTATAATATAGATTTGGAATAATGTAGATGTAATTTAGGTAAGATTTATGTAAAAAAAGGCTAGATAATCCAGTGGCGTAACTAAGGGGGGGGGGGATGGGGGGGGGGGAATTTTAAAATCCCCCCGGGCCCCCTAGGAGGGGGGGGCCCCAAAATGGGTGTCCGAAATTTATTGTAAATACGTAAATTAATATATTTGATTGACAAATAGTGTCAACGGGTGTCTTTTTTTTTTTCAACATTTATGGATTAAATTTATCACAAAGACTAAACCTAGATCTAGGTCTATCAGTACGTTGACTGTGTTGACATTTTAAAAATATTTTTTCCCACAGAGATCAAAGTTTTTTTTTAAAGTTAGTTTTCCATTTTTAACTTTGTTGCCACGAATAAAACTGCATGATATACAGCGAATTCCAGGTATCTTGTTAGCTTTACTAATAATAGATCTAAATGGCGAGTATTTTATGGCTACACTAATTAAACTGGAATCAAAATTTACAGAATCGAGTATAACAGATCCAAAAGTTATTCTTAATAATACTAGAATAGTCCATTATTCGGGTTTGGCATCTATAATTTCAGAATTAAACTTCACATTCGAGTTATTACCCCTCTATTCATCTTTCCTCAATCCAATGGAAACTCTATTTTTATTTCCATCTAATCCTTTTGCTTTCGCACAAAACACAAACAACAAACAATGACGTAATATCATATAATATTAGCACATCATTCCTTTTGAAGTTATTATCACACCCTTCCTTTTAAAGTTCTTAAAAGTGATATCTACTAGCAGGGCCGCCCTATCATTTGCGGGGCCCTATGCGAAACGGATCGCGCGGGGCCTAGTCTGGGTAGGGATGAGCATAATGTCAACATTTTTTTTTTTTAATTAGAAAATAGGCCTACTTTCGTCTTTGCAATAAATTTTTATCAAATGAAAGCTCGCAATGCCACTTTTTATTTATAGGCACCCCAAAATTTCAATTTCGTCTATTCTTCAGGAGATTTGAATAAATTCAAAAAAAGTTCAGGTCTTTATCGTATATTTTGCCTTTTCATGAGATTTCATTGAGGCCCTGGAAAATCAGGAGGTCACGAAAATCCTGTTATTTTATATACGTTATAATGGTTTAATTTAATAATGTACACTTAGAATTAGCGCGGGTCCTATGAAAGCGCGGGGCCCACTGAATGTTTTTTTTTTATGACAACTGCTTTCTGCCATGTTTGACCTAGACGAACTCTCCGACAGAATAATCTTTAGGTAGTCTTGCTTTTGCATTGTATTTCACTTTGCTTTTCATCTGTCGTTCGTTGAGTAATGTCTCTGCATTTTCAGCTACCGATGGTTTCAATAGTTTGGGATCAGTTGGAATGATTCCTTGAGTCTTCTACTCGTCAGCAGTTGTGATGGTGCATACGGCAGTCCGCTTATCGAAGTATTTCTATACTCGAGCATAACGAGATATGGATCTTTCCCACTTCTGTATTCTCTGAATCCTTTTTCTTGCACACAAAACATAAACAACCAACAATGACGTAATACCATATAATATTAGCACAGAATCTTCTTCATGCAGTGGAAAAGTAAGAATTTTTTGCCTATCTTGAATTCTGGTCAAAGCTCTTGCGCCCAATTAATATAGTTCAGAAGAAACTACAAAAGTCTGGACTGCATATACGGGAAGGTGCTAAAGAAATTAGTACCTTTCATGCTTTCTGCAAAATGATGAGAAACTGACAAAAAACCAATCCATCGAAAAAGCAAAAGAAGGTAGTGAATACTATGGATTCCCTGTAATCAAAACAACCAGAAGAAAGAAAAGACATGATGGGAAGTTGAGTTCTAATGTAGGACTATCAATAGAACTGCAATTCAAACGTGTTGCGACAGAAGTGCTGGACAGATTTCATATGGAGATGAAGGGCAGATTACAAAGGCTGGAAAGAAATTGGATACCTTTGGGTTTCTTCTTGAACCAAGACACCTGTTAGATGAAGACCCGCTTATGACAAACTGTGCTACTTTTCCTGTTTGTTTGATGAAATAAATGGCAAATCGCTTTTTTAATGATGTCATTGATGCACGAGCACTTTTTATCAACAAACCAGTACTTCAATCACCAATAGACATATTGAGGAAACAGGCTTCATATGGTAATTACGTGTGCTCAAACTTTGCAACCTCCTCCGAATACTGCTAACTCAGGCCACTTCCATTACGTCATGTGAGAGACCATTCTCATAGCTCAAGTTCATCAAAAGCTATCCCAGGAGCACAATGACACAAGAAAGGCTTATCATGGTTTTAATGTCAGTGAAGCCACAAATACTAGAAAGTATCGATGTAGTTGATGTTATAGATGTCTTTGCTGCACAGAATGCACTACGTGAAGCGATATCAATTTAGATTTGTCACTTTGGCATTATTTAACTAATAAATAAAGGTATTATTCATTAAAAGAGTCTTGATTACTTTTTGTTAAGTTTACTGATATACTGAACCAATTGGATTTGGGGCGTCTATATTTTTTGCGTACATTATCCCATGTTATATGTCGAATGTCAAAATGTAAGGGGCCCCCAAAGAGGTCAATCCCCCCGGGCCCCCAAATCCCTAGTTACGCCCCTGAGATAATCTATTAATAGACTGAATGTAACATTAAATTTAAAAATAGTAGATTGTTTTAGTATTTTATAACATTGCAATATTGATGTAGACATTTGGGAATAAAAATCTACACTTTAAGTCTAGAAATTGAAATTATAGATTTTTATGTAGTCTAAATCATGGCTAGCTGGTCGTGCTGTTTGCGCGCTGGACAATCGTTTGGATTTATCGATGGATTTATCGATGGTCCCCTAGGTTCAAACCCAGCCCACCCCCATCCCCCGTCGTTTTGCGGGAGGTTTGGACTACAAAGTAAACATCTTCAACTCTGAAGGAACATGTAAACATGTAAAACAAAAACATTCTAAACTAGACCTTAAAATTCTAGAATCTACAATGCTTTTAATTAGAATATAAGTATAAATCTAGTTTTAAAAATCTAGCTCTAGTATTAAAACAAATCTTGATCTAGTGTAAAAAATCTAGCTCTAGAGTAAAAATTCTAGATCTAATGTAAAAAAATCTAGGTTAGATCTAAATCTAGCAATTATCTCTTTTTAAAATACGAGTCAGATTACGAGGTTTAAAAAACATTACTATACCGAGTTGTTTTAGCAATTCATTTGAAGAATGTATTCCATATGACGTCAAAGGAAAAAAATCCACTACGTCACACGGCCTAGTTAGACTAAAAAATGTCATCAATACAAGCATGCTTTCGAGGGTCCAAAGACAATTGGCTAGTTAGACTAAGTATGTATGTTAACATATTGTAACATTACCTCCCTGACATTTATGTAATTGTTTTAGAATTAGTGTATTTTTATGAAAAAAACGCTTGCATAATTAATTTTATAAAATCAACGGTTTGCTTTTGGAAAACCAAAAGTAGCCGTTGCACCTAAACTTTTCAAGCTGCATAGCATGGTGAAAAAATATTTTTCATTTCTTTTCTAGTTTTCGAGATCTGAGTGTGAAAGACGGACAGACGGACATTTCGCACAAACCTAATAGCGGCTTTTCTCCTTACGTGGCCGCAAAGAATGCTTAAAAAAAAAACAAAGCTTACATAGATAGGAATTGCATACATTATTTTGAATCATAGGCGTTGCTGGAGGGGGCGGTCGGCATTCGACCCTCCCCCTCCGAAATGAAATAAAATGTTTATCGAACGACCCAATTCTCTAAGCACGATTTATCCCCCCTTGGCAAATTACATTTTGTATATACAACACAGTGTATCATGTGACGTCATCGACGATGAATAATCGTGCTAAGATTTAACTTGATCAGACAATGGGAAGTGAGAGAAAAGGTTCCTGGTCATTTCAACACCGGTTACTTCATCTACGGTCATTTCATTCTATAGTCATTTTAGCCTCTAATCCATAAAATAATAAGGTTTGTCTTCGAGTCCGAAAATTAGTGAGGAATGCAGTATTTCCCGTGGGTGCGCAGCCCCAACTGTGACCTACATATTTTGACAGGGCAAGCATAACAATCCATAAAATAATATATGTAAAAAAGTATGAAAAAAGAAATTAATAATATTTCTAATAGTTATTTTAATTTACATGACAAAAAGATTGATATAGATAAGAATAGAATAGAATGTCATTACAAATATAAAAATGAAACATCTATAGATATAGAGCTTAAGTAAAAAAGATGTTTTTGCATGTTAATTGAAATCAATAAGATAGGCTTTTGATAGTAGGTACAGAAGACGATCCATTGATTCGTAATTGTTGTAAATCGTTTGTGCTTTCTTGGCCAGTGGGGACTTTCTTGAAGTCAGCGTTTACTAGAATAAATAAAAAATTATATCAGGGTTTGAAATGGCATGCTAATATTCAAGAAAAAACGATTGACAAATAAAGTTAAAGTGAAAAATGGCCTTTAGGAGACACTAGCGGATCCAGAACTTTGGAGGGGGGGGGGCGATTTTTTTTCCAAACCCTAACCCTGACGCCCAGTAAACCCTAACCCTATGCATAAACGTGCGCACAGCACTCACACACATACACACATATATATAAGTATATATATGAATTATATTATATAAAGCAGAATGTTTGGCGTATGTATGTATATATGTATGTATGTATGTATGTATGTATGTATGTATGTATGTATGTATGTATGTATTTATGTATGTCCCCGTATAGAAATAAAAACCGCTTGACCAATCTTGATAAAACTTGGCAGAAATGTTCCTTGGGTAGCAACTTAGATAGTAGTGTATGTATTGTGGCCCTAAAACAAACTTAAGACCCTCAAAAAAAAAAAAAAGACCAACTCTATTACAGCTATAGTATTTTATGGATCTAGGCCATGTTTACAATGTTGACATGGGAAAAGATCGAAAGGATTTAAATCTAGATCTAATTTTAAGAACTAAACTTTGCACTTATAGTTTTTTTTTGACACATGAAAATACAAAATATAGTTTATAGATTTCATTATTTAATAAAATTAACCTTCAAATTAGTGTTTTAAAAGCATTTTTACATTAATTCGTTATTTATATCTGCGAATTTAGATATCACGATACACATTCTTTCATTAGGAATTACCAAATGGTTACACATTAACACATCTCTCTACTGAGTCTATTTCTAGGTCTAAAACTCTTATTGAACTCTAAGATGATAAAACTTCTTTTCGCAAAGATAGTTTTATGCTTTAACACATGGACATACTAATTATAGTCCATTCATTTCCTATTTTAATCAAATTAACATTCAAATTTGTTTTTCTAAATACATTTTCTAATACATTCGTTCGCTGTTCGCTAAAGCTGCGTAGCCGTGTTGAGATAGGCCTATATTCATTCATGAAAAAAGGTCACGCATGCGCAGAGCAAAGCCTTGACGCAGCACAGAATAAACTCTATAAAAGCCAATTTTTAACTCTAGATTAGTCTAGATCTAGATCTATGTCTACCTCAAGATCTACTTTATACTTTAACACATGAACATACAAAATTAAGTCGATTCATTTCAAATTTTAATCAAATATATGTAGGCATACAAGCAAATGTTTTAATTTGAAAAAAAATGGATATAAGTAGATTAGCAATTTTGATTTGATGGCTTCATTCATACTATTTTTACATTTACACATTCGCTTTATTTATTACATTATTATTTCGTTTAAATGTTTTAAAAACACTCTCAGTGACTATATCGACAGTAATACGCAAATAAAGGCCCGAGGGTCGCGGGTAAAATATGTCTAGTATTTATATATATATAAAGCAGTGTTTCTCAACTTTGTGCGAAGAAAAAAAAACAGTCATGTTGAGCCCTTTCTCTTGATAGCTTTAGGGTCTGGGGGAGCGCTGTAAGCCTCCTCGGTGGAGTTCGGGGCGAAGCCCCGACGCCAAAAGCGTTTTTTTTTCTGCATTCGCCACTGTAGAAACGCATTCTCCTGACATTTGCAGCTCATTATCTATCAGTGGGGTTCGGGGCAGTGCCCCGACGCAAAAAGCGTTTTTTTTTCACATTCTTCACAGCAGAAACGCATTCTCCTGACATGTACAGTTCATTATTCATCCTTTAAAAAAATGACATTTTCAATAATGTTTTACTTAAAAAAAATATTCTAATATGAATTAGATAGGCCCTTACTACATTGCAAATAAAACGATTTGAAGATACCCCACATATTTAGATTAAGGCATTAAAGATCGCTGTCGAAAAAAAAAATATTTGAAAAATATTTTTTTTTTAAAAAGCTATTCTGTAAGTGATACATTTTGTTTAATAGGCATGATTGTAACTTTTTTTTGTTACATAATTATAACAAAAAGAGAGAGGAGAAATTAAGATGACCAATTAGATTCTACTCTAAATTTGTTTGCATTTTTAGGATTGAAGCACAACTTATGAGCTATAGTCCCAAATTTATTTAACTAGAAAATAGCAGATTGAGTAAAGGTTGGGAAAAGGCGACTAGGAAAAGAATATTTGGTTTCAGAACTCATCTCAATCGTTACTCTTCTACTGAAAAATTTCGTATGTATTCTAAATTTTCCAAAGCAAAGTCTTACTTTAAAAAATTCTGTGATCTCTACAAATAAATTGGACCGCCCCCCCCCCCACTCATAAGTTTATGCCATCGCCCCCTCCCGACCCCACCAAATCGGGCAACATACTAGTGGGGGGGGGTGAAATAACCTAAAAATAGGTTGAAATATAAATAATTAGTATATATTATTAAATAAGTAATAAATTCGTATACAAAATTGTTTGAATTCTATACTAGAATTCGTCCGCTCCCCCCTTTCGGTGGGGGGGGGGTCGCCCCTACTGCCCCACACCCTGGATCCGCCAGTGTTAGGAGATAAGTTATCAGCGGCAAGACCATAAATATTTCAATCTATATCATGTCTCATCTATGAAAAGATTTCTTCTACTTCCACCACTCCTTGGCCTTTGATGATAAATTATGAACGCATATCGGCATGATTATAATTATTCTCATCGTACTTGTATCTCTCAAAAATTTTTCCCAACTTCCACCACACCTTGGCCTTTGACCATTACATCACGCAATATGCGCAGGATAATATTGACATCCCTACAACAAACAGAAACAATATAACAAAATACAAACTCCGCATTACAATATATCTACTTATTGAAATATATTCTCAACAAGTCTGAAGAGAGTAGGGAAACACTATAAACACCATAATAACATGTCCAAAATATCAAAAAGTTTTCTAAATAAACATATTTATATATTAGATGAAATGAATGCTTCAAGTCAAAGCCATAACAACACAAATACACAGTGACTAAGAAAAAAAAATAATTGGGGCTTGAAATGACGGGTGATGAAGTGATCGGGAATGAAGTGACCGGGGATGAAATGACCGGTCAGCGGAGAAATAACGTGTACAAGATTCCACGCAGAAAGAGTGAGCTGATAAAAGCTTTGTACAAATTATTCTACAACGTAGCAACAGTTAAATATCTAAACCTAATTACAACATTTGACACACGATTTTTTTAGATTCAGTTTTTTTCTTTCTTTTTTTAAATTTATTAAGGCACAATATTGGTTTGGATTATTTCTTATTTGTTATTGATTTTTTAGTTTTCGGTTTGAATTCAAAGAGAGTTTGTTTAGATAAATGATTAAGTTTTCTTTGTATATACAAATATTCCTTGGCTATTTAGTTATTTATTTTAGGTTTTTAAACATTAAAATGTAAAGAATTCCACTAAATGTATAGCTATATAGAAACAAACAAATGTGCTACATAGCATGTGAAGTACAGCACGTTTCACACTAACAATTATATTCCTAGCGGTCATTCAATTTGTTAATTCTTAGACTAACTTTATTTCCTACTCATTTAAGGGGGAAAAACAATGGAGGTATGAAGCTGAATTCGTGTTTCATATTCTAGGACAAATTTTACAAGTGTTATTATTTCCCTTATGTCTTTAAAGCATGAACGGGTTGCTTGAATCAGCCTGAAATGCCAATGACTAAATAGAATTTAGTTTTTAATTAATATGCATGACTAGATTGACGCTTAGGATTTAAATATCTTTTTTTTTAAGGAACGTTTGTAACTTAAAAAAAAATAATTATAAAATGTAATTGTCTTTCTCTTGTAATGAGACTCAGAGTCAGAGGAGTAGATAATAAATAGTATTTCTCTTATGCGCTAAATGTATATACGTAGTTATATTAAATTTAAGGTAAGTGGAAATATAGTTATTAATTAACTTCTTCTTTTCATTTTAGATGATCGATCCACTGCTCGCCGAGTTGGCTCAATCTGATTGGCCAAAACTGGTATGGTACGAGCCTCATTCTGACGGACTGATGAAGTCGCCAAACGTACCCGCCCAGCTGGGTCCCAATCGCATCATTTATAATAACAAGGTCAAGGACTATATGGACCAACACAACGTGTCCGTCTTGCGATTTTTTAACCTGACACGTCCAGTGGTCAGTTATGACGGATCCCATTACGGCAAAGGCGTGAACGACGTCAAACTACAGATTATATTAAATTATTTATTGGAAGAAAGAAGCAGGGCCAGCCATTAATAGAATTGCATTAGTTATATGTTCTATGTTCTAGATGCTTTTGAAAGTGTGTGAGTTGATGTGCTTGGGAATGTCTGACATGGTGCCAACTTTTAGTTGGGTCTTCTTGCCAATCCTCGTGGTGCGTTCATTGTTCATGGAGTGGAGAAATGGAAAAAAAAAAGATGAAGGGGGAAAAGACCAAGTCGAGACTTTTTATAATGAACTTATTTATTGTATTTATTACTAGCATTGTGTGAACATTTTTGTTTCAATTGAAGATGTTGTGGTATTTATGTGTCTACCGAAAAGAAACAGAGAGATTAAGAGAGAGGGAGAGAGGGAGAGAGTGATATATATATATATAGAGAGAGAGAAAGAGTGAGAGAGAGCGGAAGAAAAAGACGGCTAATGAGAGGGAGGAAAGTGAAAGAAAGAGAGAGAAAAAAATGCGATTGAGAAGAGAGAAGGTGAACGAGAGAGAGAGAGAGAGAGTGAAAGTGATTGGAAAGAAGTCTTAAAGTTATACAAAAAAAAAAACAAAAAAAAAAACAACTAAAACAGTAGTATCATTTAAAAAAAAACAATCAGTCATTCTGTTGTAACATCTGAAGTGTGATTTGTTCAAGATGTTAACGATTTGCAATCAAGAGAGAGCCAAATAAGACAGAGTCTCTAGTCTAAGAGATGCCGCCTTAGGCCTAGTTGTAAAGCATTGCTGTCTTTAAGACCATTGATTTGGCCCGATCGTTACAAAATATTTATTTAATCTTTTGACAAGAAAGCTCAGAACGAGTGCAGATGTTCTTTCCCTGCAGGGTTTGTAATGGCTTTTGTTATAGTCTATTTACTTGACTAAATCAATACTGACACAGAAGCTGTCCACCTTTAAGAGCGTAATGTCACTGCTTAGTGCCTATACTATTATGTTAACAAGAAAGACTGCTATTAACAGTTTTCTAAAAAATTCTGATTATTTTAATCTAGATCTCAGCATTAGCCTTTGAGTACTAGGTCAAATTAGGTCAAAGTCAATCAATACTGATCAATATACAATTCAAACAGTAGTTAAAATACACACAATGCTCTCTCTACTCCTGCTCAAAGCACCATCACCTTTCCAAAAGCTCTACTTGTTGCTAGTCTTGGATGACTTGAAGAAAACGACACGTGATCAATATTTTATTTAGCAAAAGCTACAAGTGAGGGATTTCTAAATCGATTCTTTGCTGAATTAAAGGTTGTTTCAACATATCTTCATTGAAAATATTTTTTTACAATAGAAACAAAGTACATCTTGATAACCTAATTAGGCGTTTTCCTACAAATGAGAAATTGTGATAGCTTTGATTTTTTCCCATTGATTCTTCATTTCCGGACGAAACTATTTGCTTTTCTATGTTTGTTTAAGCCACTCAATAATTCAACCCAAGTACGAGTAGATTTGATCAATGGTTCCTAAGAAACGTATACAATCTATTTTGAATGTTAGCGTAGGCTTACACCATTGTTTCTCAAACTTCTTCCTGTGATGACTCCCTTAAAAATAAATTGGTTCGTTACCGCTCCTTTAAGCAGTTAGATGGTCTGTAGTTAAAAAAAACGAGGTTCGGAAGTCGGGAGCTTTTAAAATGTAATGAAAATCAAAAGATGAAATAAACTAATTATAACTCGATTTTTCCTTTTTTCTCTGCATATTGTCAATGTTCACGATATGTAGAACTGTGATATCAATATAAGAAATATAAGTAATAAAAAACAAGGTTACAAAGAAAATTTGTGTGGAAACACAAACTCAAAAAAGGCCCCCGAAGTTGTCCACCCAGGCAGGCTTCAATATCTTCAGAAAGAGCATCCGAATGAAATTATATCAAAGACAAATGAGAAATAAGAATGGAGAAAGAAGGTTGACAGATCTTGTGTAGTGTCCCAACGGTCCAGCAGATCAAAGGATAGGTGCAAGCGAATGCAAAGTTAGATGTGAACCTGGCCTAACTAGTTCCCTTTTCAGACCTTGTGGTCTATAGGACAGATGATGTAAGGTTCATCTGTTTTTGCGGCCTGTGGTTAACGAGGGTGTCATGTAGCCAGCACAACGACCAACTACCTTTACATTTCCTCAGCTAATGTCATGTACCCATTAGAGCTGGGTGGACTCAGAGGCGCCCAAGGATTCCGAAGTTGAAAATCCCAGTCTTCACCAGAATTCGAACCCGGGACCCCCGGTTCGGAAGCCAAGCGCTTTACCGCTCAGCTACCGCGCCTCCCCTGGTCTAACTGAAGTCTTATAATTGATGTAATTGTTTTGAAAAGATGAATCTCTTATTAGAATCCTCAAAATACGACAAAATAAATATATCTGGGCAACCATAATATTTGTTGAAGAAAATGCCATTTACAAGATTACTATTCGTTTTAAATTAGGTCTAACTTATAATGCATACTAATTAGCTTTTTCTCTTTAAAAAACTGCTTGCATAACTGATTTTAAAAATGAGATTTTTCGCTTTCAGAAAAAAAAAGTAGCCGTTGCATCAGAACTTTGAATGGTCTAAAATATTGTGATGTCGGATTTTCACTATCTTTTCTAGTTTACGAGTTCTAAACGGGTCGGACGGACAGACATTTCACACAAAAACTAATAGCGTCTTTTCACCTTTCGGGAACCGCTCAAAAGAATATTAAGAAAGATGTTGAAATATATAGACACAATAAACATTGTCAAAGACGCCATATTGAAAGATCACTGTTGCCAACTTAATAATACAAATTAGTTACTGCTGTAGGAGAAAGAACTTAAATATATTTGATATTTCTACCTGCTACAAAGTTTGCAACTAATGATCCTTAATCTTTTAAACTAACACATCATCAACACGTCCCATATTTTGTACAACAGAGACTTTAAATCACTAGCTAAATAGAGTTATAGCTGAGAATCTCTGATATATTTAAAATATGTTGATAATACCAATGTATGCAATAAATGTTCGGTAAGGAAAGTCAGTTTAGTATTTTTTATTTTGAACAATAAAAATAAGTTCTTTCTGGACATCACGAACCTACCCTCCCCCCCCCCCACCCCCCAAAAAAATGGGGAAAGATCCTCCAGCGGGTATGCGCCAACTATCGTCCTCCATTACTTTCGTACATTTTAAACTTTGTTTGACCTTATCTCTTCTTACTACTAGAAAAAATGTTTTGTAGACGCCAGGAGTATGAATTTCTGATGTCAAGGATGCAGGAAAAAGTCTGGCGTCTAGACTTCAGCTCGCAACTTGCTGTGGGAGCTTTCGGCATACCTCCTTACTGACTGGGAGTGGAGAGTCTTTTGAATATTAGCTCCAAAACCTCTTCTAGTGTAAGCAAAAAAATTATCTACGAAACACTATTTCACAAAAAAACATTTAAAAAAATCAATATTTAAAATTTGGGTTGCAAACATATTGTAAATATATATGCATAGAAGAGACAGAAAACTATGTTATAACATCACAGTCAAAGGTTTGAGAAGCACTGGGCTAAAGCGGTCAACTGTTCAGCATGATAATTATGATTTGTGAATGACTTTGTAGCCGGGTAATCCCGAGATAAAGCCCTAGGCCAACAAACCCTATCTTCTTCTTCTAGCCAGCTTTTTGCTGCTGAGCTGTCAGCTCTTTTGCAGACTGTGCCAAGGAAAAATAGTGTGCTGTTTTCTTCAGTTGTTCAGCACTGCCGTACAGGGTGCTGGTTATGTTGGGCTGTAGTGGAAGTATGGTCTGCCTAAGCTGGATTAGGAAGGGGCATTCAAAGAATAAATGTAACCTAACACAACTACACCAAGCTGGATTAAACTTTCAACAAACATTCTTATTAGAAAAAGACATTAACCAACCAGTCGATGACCTCTGGAATTTCATTAAAAACCATCTTAAAAGCATTATAGAAAATCATATACCAACTAAATACACATCAAACAAAATAAATAAATGCTGGTTTAATAATAGACTAAAGAAGCTTTGTAAACAGAAGGAAAACCTATATAGAAAATTTAAAGAAACTAATGCAGAAAGAGTTTACAAAAAGTATATAAAAATTAAACACTTAACCCAAAAAGTAAGCAGACAGCTGCAGAGTGAATACATAAACAATGTAATATCTAAAGATAACAACAAAAACCTATGGTCATACATTAAGTCTAAGAAAATGGAAACAACAGGCGTAGCGCCATTAAAAGATGAACATAACATAATACATAATGATAATGAAACTAAAGCAAACATTCTAAACAAATACTTTGCATCAGCATTCTCAGCCCCAGGAGACAAAGACATATTACTGAATTTGAACCAAGTAGACAACATAGAAGATATAGTAGTACAAGAAAATGGAATTCAAAAACTATTAGCCAACACTAAACCAAATAAAGCTTCTGGACCTGATGGTATTCCAGCTAGATTACTCAAAGAACTAAGTAATGAGCTAGCCCCAGTGTTCAAAATACTCTTTCAGGCTTCACTTAACCAGGGCAGAGTACCAAAGGACTGGAAAGAAGCTAATGTCACCCCCCCCTATTTAAAAAAGGAGAAAAATCTGACCCAGGAAACTACAGACCAGTATCACTTACCAGCATCACATGTAAAATCCTAGAACACATAATGTGTAGCAACATCATAAACCACTTAGACAAACATAATGTCTTCACACCATACCAACATGGCTTTAAGAAATATAGATCATGTGAAACACAACTAATAGGACTAATTGATGATTTTTCAAAAGGTTTAGATAATAGTGAACAAATAGATGCTATCTTACTAGATTTTTCTAAGGCTTTTGACACCACCATAGTTTGCTTAAAAAATTAAAATATTTCGGCATTAATGGTCCACTGCATCAGTGGATTAAAGACTTTCTGATAGGGAGAGAACAAACTGTAATAATAAATGGTTCTAAATCAACACCGATAACAGTAAACTCAGGTGTACCTCAAGGAACAGTCTTGGGTCCACTACTATTTTTAATTTACATAAATGATTTACCAAATTGCATTACTTCAGGAACAAAAGTCAGATTATTTGCAGACGATTGCATAATATATAGAACAATAAAAACAACACAAGACACAGATATTTTACAAAGAGAATTAGATGAATTACAGAAATGGGAATCAAATTGGAGCATGTCTTTCCACCCAGAAAAATGTCAATTGTTAAGAGTAACAAAAAAAACTAAAACAAATTAATTCCACTTATCTTATTCATGGCAAACCAGTAACACAGACTAAAAACGCAAAATACTTAGGTGTTATAATAAATGAAAAACTGTCATGGAATCCACATATTGATGAAACTACAAAAAAATCAAACAAAGCATTAGGATTTATTAAAAGAAATTTCTATAAATCAAATAAGAACATAAAACTAAAATGTTATTTAACCTTGGTTAGGCCAATAATAGAATATGCATCCTCTGTTTGGGACCTCTCAACTCAAGAAAACATTAAGAAACTAGAACAGACACAAAATAGAGCAGTGCGATTCATAACAAACGAATATTCACATTTGACTAGAGTAACACCTTTAGTAAAATCACTAAATTTAGAAAGCCTTCAGGACAGAAGGCTCAAAAGTAAAGTAGCAATAATACATAAAACACTGAACCATAATCTTCAAATACAAAAACAAAATTTAATAAAATACTCTGAGAGACACAAAGATAAAGGCACATTCCTCGTCCCATATGCTAGGACAAATTTGTACAAATACTCCTTCTTCCCTAGTGCTATTAGAGCATGGAATGGGTTGCCTGAGCTAGCCAGGAAAACCAGTGACTTGGCAGAATTTAAGTCATTGGTTAATATGCATGACTAAATGCATGACGCGTAGGACGTAATCATCTTCTTTTTTGAAGTAACGTCTGTATTATATAAGATAAGATAAGAGGATATGGTTTACGGTTTCTTATGGTGGGCGCAGTGTCTAGAAAGGGGGAGTTGTATGGGATTTATTTGATTGAGATGGTAATTTAACAGAGGTGTGTGTCCTGTCTTTAGTTGGAAAACCAACCCTATAATAATGAGCATGTAGTTGAGAACAAAATAAAATGGGGACTGGGGCTAAAAGAAGAGAATATTGTTTCTTATCTTCCTTGTCATTTGGAATTTTCATCAACTCGTTCTGTCTATACATATTATTTCTCCCACTTCTTAGTGTATACATGTTATTTCTCCCACTTCTCAGTGTATACATGTTATTTCTCCCACTTCCCACTGTATACATGTTATTTCTCCCACTTCTTAGTGTATACATGTTATTTCTCCCACTTCTCAGTGTATACATGTTATTTCTCCCACTTCCCACTGTATACATGTTATTTCTCCCACTTCTCAGTCTATACATGTTATTTCTCCCACTTCTCAGTCTATACATGTTATTTCTTCCACTTCCCAGTCTATACATGTTATTTCTTCCACTTCCCAGTCTATACATGTTATTTCTCCCACTTCCCAGTCTATACATGTTATTTCTCCCACTTCTTAGTGTATACATGTTATTTCTCCCACTTCTTAGTGTATGCATGTTATTTCTCCCACTTCCCAGTCTATACATGTTATTTCTCCCACTTCCCAGTCTATACATGTTATTTCTTCCACTTCCCACTGTATACATGTTATTTCTCCCACTTCCCACTGTATACATGTTATTTCTCCCACTTCTTAGTGTATACATGTTATTTCTCCCACTTCTTAGTGTATACATGTTATTTCTCCCACTTCTCAGTGTATACATGTTATTTCTCCCACTTCTCAGTGTATACATGTTATTTCTCCCACTTCTCAGTGTATACATGTTATTTCTCCCACTTCTTAGTGTATACATGTTATTTCTCCCACTTCTTAGTGTATACATGTTATTTCTCCCACTTCCCAGTCTATACATGTTATTTCTCCCACTTCCCAGTCTATACATGTTATTTCTCCCACTTCCCACTGTATACATGTTATTTCTCCCACTTCTCAGTCTATACATGTTATTTCTCCCACTTCCCAGTGTATACGTGTTATTTCTCCCACTTCCCAGTCTATACATGTTATTTCTACCACTTCTCAGTGTATAATAATAATAATAATAATAATAATAATAATAATCTTTATTATCCGTAAGGAAATTTGTCTTACAATTTGTGCATTACACCAAACAAAAAACATTATAACTATAAGAAACCAAAGTGTACATTCACACCAGACTCACTCATAATTTACATGTGACTAAGTTTATACCAGATTGTTCTTATTTAATGATTTGATTGCCAGGGGAACAAAAGAGTGTTTGTGTCTCTTTGTCTTTACTATCGGTGTCTTGTATCTCTTTTGTGATGGTAAAATCACAAAATCCTGATACAAAGGGTGATTCTTTATTTCGAGGATCTTGTTAGCTTTTTTTATAGATGTTTGTCTCAAACAACTGCCCAAATGGGGTTTGTTTTTTGCCAATGATTTTGCCAGCAGCATTTAGGATTCTATTAAGTTTATTTTTATTTTTAATGCTCAGATTGCCATACCAGGCAGTGATATTGAAACTTAAAATATTGCAGATGTGAGCGTGATAAAACATAGCCAAGGCCTTTTCGCTAACATTAAACGAGGACAGTTTTCTTAGTAGTCGTAATCTTTGCTGCCCTTTTTTGCTGATATAATCAGTATTTGCAGTAAAATTTAGTTTATTGTCTAGGATAGTACCAAGGTATTTAAAGGTTTGCACAATTTCAATAGTCTCTCCAGCTACAGAAACAATATCATTTTCCTTCTTGTCCCTACGAAAATCGATTATCATTTCTTTGGGTTTTTTTACATTTAATAATAAAAAATTATCTTTACAGTATTCTTCAATGTGTTCTAATTCTTTGAAATACTCATTTACGTCTGAGCTCTCTGAGAGCAGGGCAAGAAGAGCCGCATCATCAGCGAATTTTGTGAAGGAGCAACAAGAACTATCGGATTGAAAATCATTGGTGTACAAAATGAACCACAATGGCGATGTCACAGCCCCCTGGGGCGCCCCTGTGTTAACTATGCGTTCATTAGATATAACATTGTTTACCCTAACCCTCTGAGCTCTCTGGGTCAAAAATTCATTAGCCCATAGTATTATGTATGGACTAATCTGCAACGCTTTCATCTTTTCAATGAGTAAATGAAGTTGTATAGTGTTAAAAGCTGATGAGAAATCCATAAAGAGCAATCTTACATAAGTGTTCGGTAAGTCCAGATGTTTGTAGACACAGTTTAAAATATTTAGGATGGCATCGTCTACACCTTTACCCTTTTGGTAAACAAATTGTAAAGGGTCTAACTTATTACAAAGATAATTCAGAAGAAACATTTTAACCAATAGTTCTAAACATTTAGACACAATGAAAGTAAGTGAAACAGGTCTATAGTCATTCATTTCCTTCGGTTTGGAAACCTTTGGCACAGGTACAATTATAGATGACTTCCACACAGGTGGTATCTCATGGTTTAGTAATGAAGTAGAAAAAATATCTTGGAAAGGTTCAGCTAGTTGTTCAGCACATTCTTTTAAGATTCGCCCTTTTATTCCATCAGGCCCACCAGCTTTCATTGGGTTGACGTTTTTGAAAATGTTACAAACTTGCTCTTTAGTAATCGCTAATTCTAAGCAGTTGTTAACATTGACATCCTCAAGGGCTTTAAGTCTTAGATAATTAAAATCTTTCGTGTCGAAGCGACAATAGAAATCATTTAACTCGTTGGCCAATGTTTTTGCGTCTCTTGTATCAAGATTATTTTTAAATTTGACTTGTGCTCCTGCCATTTTGTTCATGATGCCCCACGCCTGTCTCACGTCACTTGTATTAATTGAGTCTTCCAGCTTGGCCCACTTCCCAGTTTCAGATCAAATTGAAACTTTGCATAATTATTTATTGTCGATGACAAAACATGAATCCATCAAAAAATTTATCAAAATAGTTAATAAATAATGGTAATTAATTAATTTTGTTTGATACAGAAAAGGGAAATAATTCTTATAGTATTGAGAGATATTGACTTTAGATGTGGACTAATTTCCATTAAATTTTTTTTTATTTTAAAAAAATGTATATTTTGCTTGTTTGTCACTTTAGTATTTTCATTTCATCTTAGATTAATAAACAAGTACAGGCTAGTAACCAAAAGTGACATTTATTTTCTAAATGCATTATTCTCGTCAGAATTCTTTCAGCAAATTTCTAATACAGAACCTGATCAGCAACTTCTCACTTTTTCATAATGCAAGCAATGCAACTTTCCTATACATTTAACACTTCTTCAGCTTCTCAATTCTACCTCCAAGAGCTAATCGAAAAAAAAAAAGAAATGGAAAAGTGATTTGAGTGCTGGGCCAGTGGAGTCTGGAAGCGCGTGAGGCACCCTGATCGCACTTCCCCGTGGTGGAGGCTGTCCAGGCCTGAGGAAGCTATTATAGCACAGTGCAGACTCATGATTATGGACACAATTTTGACTCACGGTACCTCCGATGAGGGGAAGAAGAGGAAAACATGTCTCATACTCTGTTTGACTACCCCAGACTTGCTGATCTCCGTCTCGACAGGTCTGTGAAACCAAAAATTCTCGACCTGTATGGTGACATACATACACTACGCAAGACAGCAGGGTTTCTGTCCAGGGATTTCGCAAGAAAGGATTTGAGCCTCTCAAACCCTGACTCAAATGGAGTTTGATGAGGATGATGATGACCTCCAACAGCAACTCCGATAAGCACGTTCGCAGTACCACTGGCAGTACTAAATGGAACACGTCTTTTTGAAAGTCTGTTATTTTGTGTGAGGTGTGCATAGTTGTATTGAAAGTAAACACAGAAACAAACATAGTTGTATTGAAAGTAAACACAGAAACGAGCATAGTTGTATTGAAAGTAAACACAGAACAAACATAGTTGTATTGAAAAAAAACACAGAAACAAACATAGTTGTATTGAAATCAAACACAGAACAAACATAGTTGTATTGAAAGTAAACACAGAAACAAACATAGTTGTATTGAAAGTAAACACAGAAACAAACATAGTTGTATTGAAAGTAAACACAGAAACAAACATAGTTGTATTGAAAGTAAACACAGAAACAAACATAGTTGTATTGAAAGTAAACACAGAAACAAACATAAATGTATTGAAAGTAAACACAGAAACAAACATAGTTGTATTGAAAGTAAACACAGAACAAACATAGTTGTATTGAAAGAAAACACAGAACAAACATAGTTGTATTGAAAGTAAACACAGAACAAACATAGTTGTATTAAAAATAAACACAGAACCAAACATAGTTGTATTGAAAGTAAACACAGAAACAAACATAGTTGTATTGAAAGTAAACACAGAAACAAACATAGTTGTATTGAAAGTAAACACAGAAAAAAACATAGTTGTATTGAAAGTAAACACAGAAACAAACATAGTTGTATTGAAAGTAAACACAGAAACAAACATAGTTGTATTGAAAGTAAACACAGAAACAAACATAGTTGTATTGAAAGTAAACACAGAACAAACATAGTTGTATTGAAAGTAAACACAGAAACAAACATAGTTGTATTGAAAGTAAACACAGAAACAAACATAGTTGTATTGAAAGTAAACACAGAAACAAACATAGTTGTATTGAAAGTAAACACAGAACAAACATAGTTGTATTGAAAGTAAACACAGAAACAAACATAGTTGTATTGAAAGTAAACACAGAAACAAACATAGTTGTATTGAAAGTAAACACAGAACAAACATAGTTGTATTGAAAGTAAACACAGAAACAAACATAGTTGTATTGAAAGTAAACACAGAAACAAACATAGTTGTATTGAAAGTAAACACAGAAACAAACATAGTTGTATTGAAAGTAAACACAGAACAAACATAGTTGTATTGAAAGTAAACACAGAAACAAACATAGTTGTATTGAAAGTAAACACAGAAACAAACATAGTTGTATTGAAAGTAAACACAGAAACAAACATAGTTGTATTGTAAGTAAACACAGAAACAAACATAGTTGTATTGAAAGTAAACACAGAAACAAACATAGTTGTATTGAAAGTAAACACAGAAACAAACATAGTTGTATTGTAAGTAAACACAGAAACAAACATAGTTGTATTGAAAGTAAACACAGAAACAAACATAGTTGTATTGAAAGTAAACACAGAAACAAACATAGTTGTATTGAAAGTAAACACAGAAACAAACATAGTTGTATTGAAAGTAAACACAGAAACAAACATAGTTGTATTGAAAGAAAACACAGAAACAAACATAGTTGTATTGAAAGTAAACACAGAACAAACATAGTTGTATTGAAAGTAAACACAGAACAAACATAGTTGTATTGAAAGAAAACACAGAAACAAACATAGTTGTATTGAAAGTAAACACAGAAACAAACATAGTTGTATTGAAAGTAAACACAGAAACAAACATAGTTGTATTGAAAGTAAACACAGAAACAAACATAGTTATATTGAAAGTAAACACAGAAACAAACATAGTTGTATTGAAAGTAAACACAGAACAAACATAGTTGTATTGAAAGTAAACACAGAACAAACATAGTTGTATTGAAAGTAAACAAAGAAACAAACATAGTTGTATTGAAAGTAAACACAGAAACAAACATAGTTGTATTGAAAGTAAACACAGAAACAAACATAGTTGTATTGAAAGTAAACACAGAAACAAACATAGTTGTATTGAAAGTAAACACAGAAACAAACATAGTTTTAATAAAGTAAACACAGAAACAAACATAGTTGTATTGAAAGTAAACACAGAAACAAACATAGTTGTATTGAAAGTAAACACAGAACAAACATAGTTGTATTGAAAGTAAACACAGAAACAAACATAGTTGTATTGAAAGTAAACACAGAAACAAACATAGTTGTATTGAAAGTAAACACAGAAACAAACATAGTTGTATTGAAAGTAAACACAGAACAAACATAGTTGTATTGAAAGTAAACACAGAACAAACATAGTTGTATTGAAAGTAAACACAGAAACAAACATAGTTGTATTGAAAGTAAACACAGAAACAAACATAGTTGTATTGAAAGTAAACACAGAAACAAACATAGTTGTATTGAAAGTAAACACAGAAACAAACATAGTTGTATTGAAAGTAAACACAGAAACAAACATAGTTGTATTGAAAGTAAACACAGAAACAAACATAGTTGTATTGAAAGTAAACACAGAAACAAACATAGTTGTATTGAAAGTAAACACAGAAACAAACATAGTTGTATTGAAAGTAAACACAGAAACAAACATAGTTGTATTGAAAGTAAACACAGAAACAAACATAGTTTTAATAAAGTAAACACAGAAACAAACATAGTTGTATTGAAAGTAAACACAGAAACAAACATAGTTGTATTGAAAGTAAACACAGAACAAACATAGTTGTATTGAAAGTAAACACAGAAACAAACATAGTTGTATTGAAAGTAAACACAGAAACAAACATAGTTGTATTGAAAGTAAACACAGAAACAAACATAGTTGTATTGAAAGTAAACACAGAACAAACATAGTTGTATTGAAAGTAAACACAGAAACAAACATAGTTGTATTGAAAGTAAACACAGAAACAAACATAGTTGTATTGAAAGTAAACACAGAACAAACATAGTTGTATTGAAAGTAAACACAGAAACAAACATAGTTGTATTGAAAGTAAACACAGAAGCAAACATAGTTGTATTGAAAGTAAACACAGAACAAACATAATTGTTTTGAAAGTAAACACAGAAACAAACATAGTTGTATTGAAAGTAAACACAGAAACAAACATAGTTGTATTGAAAGTAAACACAGAAACAAACATAGTTGTATTGAAAGTAAACAAAGAAACAAACATGGTTGTATTGAAAGTAAACACAGAAACAAACATAGTTGTATTGAAAGTAAACACAGAAACAAACATAGTTGTATTGAAAGTAAACACAGAAACAAACATAGTTGTATTGAAAGTAAACACAGAAACAAACATAGTTGTATTGAAAGTAAACACAGAACAAACATAGTTGTATTGAAAGTAAACACAGAAACAAACATAGTTGTATTGAAAGTAAACACAGAAACAAATATAGTTGTATTGAAAGTAAACACAGAACAAACATAGTTGTATTGAAAGTAAACACAGAACAAACATAGTTGTATTGAAAGTAAACACAGAAACAAACATAGTTGTATTGAAAGTAAACACAGAAACAAACATAGTTGTATTGAAAGTAAACACAGAAACAAACATAGTTGTATTGAAAGTAAACACAGAAACAAACATAGTTGTATTGAAAGTAAACACAGAAACAAACATAGTTGTATTGAAAGTAAACACAGAAACAAACATAGTTGTATTGAAAGTGAACACATAAATAAGAAAAAAGGAAAAAAAAATAGTAAAGAAGAAAACAAAGCTTATATTAATCGTAGTTGTATGAATAAGTAATTAAATAAATTTCTTCTTAATCTAGACTATTAATAATAAATCTGTGCGATTAGAAATATTTGTACTATTTGTTTTTGTTTAGTGCAATTTCAAGCCTTCAGCTTTCTCAATACATTATGATCCTATCTCTTGTCTGGACCAGTTTGTTAAAGTGGTGGGTTGGGGGGGGGGGGCTGGAGAAGGTGGGCATCGAATGCGCCGATCTAGGTGAATGTTACCGTAATCGCGTTTTAAATTCAAATATAAGAAGGAAAAAAAGAATTATGTTGATTACTCATACATCAAATTAAACCTTTCAGACTTTCGTACATCTATACAATTTATTATTATTCAACATAAAAACAAAAAGTAGGCCTACTATTTAAAAAAAACAACAACATTTACTGTATTTTTAGGCTATGGAAGAAAAGCGTACCATGCTAAAATGGCCACCTCGTCTACCACCAATGCGAAAGTTTCCTTTAACCTTCGATATTTGTAGACGGGAGTGTCTATCCAAAGTAGGGCTCTATAGTCACGTGAAAAAGTGTACGAGATAAGTCGGTCTACGACTGAAGGAGGCCAACAGTCCGATAAAATCCAAGGGACATCACTTAAGAAAACATTGTATTTTTTTAAAAAGAAAAATAACCTTATCTACCTTTATAAACTACATTGCTTCAATTTCTAATGCATGTGACACTTTAAAGTTAAGCAGCCAGTCTAAGATTCATACCCGTCCCGTCGTTCTGCGGGAGGTTTACACTAGGAAGTAGGTTATCTTCAACACTGAAGGAACATCCGAAACATGTCAAGCATTGTACAATCAACCATACGTTTTATTGTCTATTATAAATTATGTATTTAACAAAATACAAAGACATATTATATAACAGTCAACCACATCGCTGGTGGCTCAAATCAGTGACAAAAAAAAAAGATTTCTAGAAGTTGTTAGAAACATTTGAGATTGAACAAAAGTCAGAAAAGAACAAAAAGAAAAATATGTGTATTTAGATCTCACTCCTCTCCTCCTTTTCTTTTCTCCTCTCCTTCAATCTCCTCTCCTCTTCTCTCTTCTTCTCTCTAGTGAAGGGAACTAATTTAAATTTTAAAAGTCAAACTAGAACTAAGTTTCAACTAAAATAAAGTAGTTAAACTAAAAGTTCATCATGAATTTCAAAATTAATAAAATTATACAAACTTTTTAAAACTTTTTTTTTGGGGGGGGGGGGGGAGGGGTTTAATCTAGACCTAGTTAATCATCAAACTGTATGCCTACGATTGGATCGAATTCTTTTAACATTTCTTACATAAACTTTAAAATATTGCACAGTAATATTTGAAGAAAAAAATATGTCCAAATAAATATGTGTGCTTGTATTTTCGCCTGGAATTAAAACCTCTAGAAAAGAATGGTACTCTTTTTTATTATTATATGCTTATTAACTTATTCTATAACGGAAAATCTTACTTATCAGTAAAGTTTAAATCTCATTAAATAAAACAACATTGTGTATTCACATTTAGATGTGGTAACCAAAAAAATAGAGATGAAACTGTTAGAGTTGAATGAAACATTTGACCTGTGTAACCTTTTCAGTATAAATACATGCCATTGTGTTCTTTTCTTGTATGACCACTCAACAACGAACACTCGACATAGCTGTTAAACAGGCAAGGAAAACAAACGTGTGGCGGTCTTGTCATTATGGACTGCACACTACAGTACACCTGGCCTTTACATGTGTACGTCTATCTGACCAGGTTGTAAAAATCAGTCGGGCATGCCAGTGTGTTCTTCTCTGACCACTCAACATTGAGCAAATACTATTGCATAGCACGCAATGAAAAAAAAAAAGGCAGCTATCTTCTTCTACACAGTATGGTGACACTAAGCCTACATATGTTAAAATCAGTCGGACACAGTTTATTTACTTTTTCGGCAGGAATGGTGTGGATTAAGATGTTTTGTTTTTTCTAGAGTTGGTTATCCCAATGCTTTTAGATCTATATAGGCCGAACTGTAGACCTAAATCTCAATATTGTCTAAAGACTATAATCTATTACACGCTTCTAAATGTTAAGCTATAAAAAGGGTGCACTTGATCTAAGTTACTGCAGTTAATAAATTATTGTTTGCCGCAAACGAATTGATTAAAAGCACTAAATATTAACTCTCCTTTCATAGTCCTACTATAAACAAAAATGAAACTCCGTCACCAGACAGAAACAAATTAGGAACAACCCAATTTCATAATGTTGCCTAGAAGCTTTGGGCAACAAATGTTGAACATTTCATAATATTGCTCCTTTCAAGTACAGATAGCGATTCCCACACAAATTCTACCCGCATCTTACTTTACCCTCTTCAAATGCAGACTGACAAAATAGTTGTTAACTGCGTCATTTTTTTTTTTTTGATTGTCAACGTTGTTGATATCAAATGACCAGAAAACAGGGATGTGCCCGCGCGTTGCAACAGCTACCACATGTTGAAAATGTATACAAATTTTAATTGAACTTTTTAGTTTGTAACTAAAAAAAAATAATTAAACTGCGATTTTAACTAAAAAAAAAATTTTCTGGATAAAATTTTAATTTTTTTTTAGTTAACCTAAAAGTTTCTAACTTTTTAGTTAACTTTTGCCCATCAATACTTCTCTCCTCTTCTCTCTTCTCCTCTCCTCCAATCTCCTCTCATGCCCTTTCTTCTCATATAATCTCATCTCCATTCATCTCATCTTTTTTATCACCTTTCCTCTTCTCTCATTGTAGTGGACGGTCATGCCTCACTTATATTTAGATTTTCTTTTTACTAATTTAAAAGAGTATGAAACTATGGGAAGACGTCATTTGAATGTTTAAAGGACCCCATCCTTTTTTTAAATCATCAAATGACTCCTAGATATCTTTAACTACTGCTTCTCACGCTTAATTTTAAATTACAGAAAATAATGAATTTTTTTTTTTTTTTTGACAAAGTAAGGGCCTTCAATCCAAAAATAAAATGACATGTATACGGTTTCACCAGTAATCTTTATTGGTGAACTAATGTGAAAAGGAAAAACTTTGAGGAATGTTATTTTATATACTTGTTTTACATCCTTTGATTACTGACATGTTTTAGCAAATACATTTTAAGGTTAATTTTTAACGTTTATTTTGTCTATTTACTTAGGCCTCCAATTACAAGATGTCTTCCTTTTTTTTTTGTCCTCCTCTGGGCGTGCAGACTTTGTGTTACCTACTCCTTAACTCTTTCTCTCCTAAGTGACGATACCAACGTTGATCCCACCAGAATGTGGTAAATAATTACGGAGAGAAAGAGTTAAGTTATGTCGATAAAGTCTATTTACTATTTTTAATCGTGCACATTACGCACACATTGGCAAGTAGTACAGATGTTTCTTCTCTTCTACTACCCACAGCCTATTGTTTGACATGGTGGGCAAGCCGTGATGATTAACACGTAGACCAGCAATATTGTGAAATCTCAGACTGACTTCAAAGGCATAAAAGCGTTGAATCTTATCAGTCACTAAGGAGTCGCTTCTGAAATGTCAAGACACACCACATTGAAATAAAAACAAGGCCGTAGGGTATAGACACTGACGAACACAAGAGCACTAACTCCACCATGCTTTTGTTTTAGGGTCCTAGTTTATATAGATCTAGATCAGTGGCGTCACTAAAGGGGTGCGGGGGTGAGGGCCACACCGGGTGACAGCCGATAGGGGGTGACACCCGAGTGGAAAAAATGTTCCCCCTCCCTCCCCCCCCCCCCCCAAAAAAAAACAACCTTTAAAATGTGACAGGAGGTAGAGCACATGGTTGAATCAACTTTTTCTTAATGGGGAAAACATCAATAGCAAGATTTTCTTGTTTTAATAGATAGTGGACATGACCACAATGAGAAACTCGCGAGAAGACTGAAGAACATTTATCAGGCTTTCAAATTTGGAACATTTTGGTAGCCTGACTTAAGCTTCAAAAAATTGACAGGGAAGTCATTGCTATGATTGACGTATAGATGAGAAAACAGAGGAACAGCTTGCACTTGTAGATTGCTTGATATCGCATTGATTCTAGCAAAACAAAAGTTGGTATTTGGTAGTGAATTGAAGAAAGCTTTTGATTGAATAACGGAATTTTTTTCTTGGGATTGTGAAAATGTTATCTAAATATGAGCCAGTCCTGATATAAAAACTTGATTGCAAGGGAGCAATGAAAAACGAAAGTTACGTTTCAACCTTGAACCAAATTAAAAAGAGTTTAAAAATGTTTGAGCAACTTAAGGGATATACTTATCAGAGACATAAATGCTGCAAGTTACTCTGGTATCTTGTATTACATCACACCTAGCATAGATCTCTGAAGTTGTAAGATATAATAACAGTAGCAATGGTCATGTTTAAATACCTGAAATGTTGTAGGATATTCCTCTTGAAGTTGACCAAAAGCTGATGGTATTAGTTCTGATAATTTAAAACGCCTGCAAAGAGACTGATATGATGACCTATGGACATGCAGCTACAATGTCAAGGATTCACGAAGGAGTGCAGGCAGTATTAATGAAGAAACTTGAATGGATGTGTACACCGTTTACTTAAGCTATGTGGTCAATATTCTTAATCAGAAAATGCTTCTAAAATACATTTTTTCGTTTTTCTTGAAAAATGTTTTCTTTATTTGCCGCTTTAACCATTCGATGGGATATTTACCAATAAATGTAATTGAAGGGCAGATAACTGGGGTTAACGTGTATTGTGAAAATCCGCAATGATAAAGATTGCTTAGGCTGAGATTTTGTCCAAATAAGTTGTTTTGTTTAATATAGATATAGTTTGTTTACAAGCTTAGTCCCCAACCCATACCCATCTTCTGACCTTGAAATAACTTATTAACTTTTTTTTTTTTTTTTTTTTTTTTTTTTTACAAAACTCACTCTGTCTGGTAGGTCTGATTTACAAAACTCACTCTGTCTGGTAGGTCTGATTACAAAACTCACTCTGTCTGGTAGGTCTGATTACAAAACTCACTCTGTCTGGTAGGTCTGATTTACAAAACTCACTCTGTCTGGTAGGTCTGATTACAAAACTCACTCTGTCTGGTAGGTCTGATTTACAAAACTCTCTCTCTCTGGTAGGTCCGATTTACAAAACTCACTCTGTCTGGTAGGTCTGATTTACAAAACTCACTCTCTCTGGTAGGTCCGATTTACAAAACTCACTCTCTCTGGTAGGTCTGATTTACAAAACTCACTCTCTCTGGTAGGTCCGATTTACAAAACTCACTCTGTCTGGTAGGTCTGATTTACAAAACTCACTCTGTCTGGTAGGTCTGATTACAAAACTCACTCTGTCTGGTAGGTCTGATTACAAAACTCACTCTGTCTGGTAGGTCTGATTTACAAAACTCACTCTGTCTGGTAGGTCTGATTTACAAAACTCACTCTGTCTGGTAGGTCTGATTACAAAACTCACTCTGTCTGGTATGTCCGATTTACAAAACTCACTCTGTCTGGTAGGTCCGATTTACAAAACTCACATTGTCTGGTAGGTCTGATTACAAAACTCACTCTGTCTGGTAGGTCTGATTTACAAAACTCACTCTGTCTGGTAGGTCTGATTACAAAACTCACTCTGTCTGGTAGGTCTGATTTACAAAACTCACTCTGTCTGGTAGGTCCGATTTACAAAACTCACTCTGTCTGGTAGGTCCGATTTACAAAACTTACTCTGTCTGGTAGGTCTGATTTACAAAACTCACTCTCTCTGGTAGGTCCGATTTACAAAACTCACTCTGTCTGGTAGGTCTGATTTACAAAACTCACTCTGTCTGGTAGGTCTGATTACAAAACTCACTCTGTCTGGTAGGTCTGATTACAAAACTCACTCTGTCTGGTAGGTCCGATTTACAAAACTCACTCTGTCTGGTAGGTCTGATTACAAAACTCACTTTGTCTGGTAGGTCTGATTTACAAAACTCACTCTGTCTGGTAGGTCTGATTACAAAACTCACTCTGTCTGGTAGGTCTGATTTACAAAAATCACTCTGTCTGGTAGGTCTGATTACAAAACTCACTTTGTCTGGTAGGTCTGATTTACAAAACTCACTCTGTCTGGTAGGTCTGATTACAAAACTCACTCTGTCTGGTAGGTCTGATTTACAAAACTCACTCTCTCTCTGGTAGGTCCGATTTACAAAACTCACTCTGTCTGGTAGGTCTGATTTACAAAACTCACTCTGTCTGGTAGGTCTGATTACAAAACTCACTCTGTCTGGTAGGTCTGATTTACAAAACTCACTCTGTCTGGTAGGTCTGATTACAAAACTCACTCTGTCTGGTATGTCCGATTTACAAAACTCACTCTGTCTGGTAGGTCCGATTTACAAAACTCACATTGTCTGGTAGGTCTGATTACAAAACTCACTCTGTCTGGTAGGTCTGATTTACAAAACTCACTCTGTCTGGTAGGTCTGATTACAAAACTCACTCTGTCTGGTAGGTCTGATTTACAAAACTCACTCTGTCTGGTAGGTCCGATTTACAAAACTCACTCTGTCTGGTAGGTCCGATTTACAAAACTTACTCTGTCTGGTAGGTCTGATTTACAAAACTCACTCTGTCTGGTAGGTCTGATTTATAAAACTCACTCTGTCTGGTAGGTCTGATTACAAAACTCACTCTGTCTGGTAGGTCTGATTTACAAAACTCACTCTGTCTGGTAGGTCTGATTTACAAAACTCACTCTGTCTGGTAGGTCTGATTTACAAAACTCACTCTGTCTGGTAGGTCTGATTTACAAAACTCACTCTGTCTGGTAGGTCTGAAACAAATTCCGTACAAGCTGTTTCTCCCACTTTCCATTTAACAGTTTCATTTGAAACTTTGTACAAATTATTCATTGACGAAGACCATTCACGAATATTAATTATAAAAAATCAACCAATAAGTGAATTAATTATTGGTAATTAATTAATTTTTGTTTTATATAGAAAAATTATTCTTTTTTAAAAAAAGTATTTTTATATTTCGCTTGTTTAAAGTTTCCTTTTGAAACGAATGACCATCGCGACTGCCCTAAATTGTTGGACTGCGGCCCATCACCTAGCCTTGCAGTATCGTCAAAGGTTTCTTTACGTCATAACTACAATGGCAGCCGTCTTCTTAATCCGCTCATTAGGTTAACATACTCGGAAGGGATAAGGCTATAATAAAAACAATAATAAAAAAAATAATAATATTTAATATCCTAGAAAAATTTGTTTTACAATTGTGCATTACAAAAAAAAAAAAAACATGATTAGAGTAAACATTTGTACAATAGCGCACAACAGATCCGTTTATGCCCAGTTACTCTTGCATGCGAAATCTACAACGGTAAGTTACAAATTATTAAGCGATTTAATGGCCTAAGGAACAAACGAGTTTTGCGTCTATTTGTTGTTGTGGTCGGTGTCTTATATCTTCTTTGTGATGGTCAAATGTTCAAGTCATATAAAAGAGGGAGATTTGTTTATGTTTAAACTCTTTATAGCTTTCTTAGCAAATGTTTTTTCTCAAAAAGGTGTCTAAGTACAGTCCAAGTTGCGGTTTGTTTGTTGCCTATGATTCTACTAACAGCATTTACAACTTTATTTTTTTTTTAATGTTCGGATTGTCAGGCAGTGATGTTGAAACTTAAAATGCTGCAATTGTGAGCATGGTAAAACATTGACAAGGTTTATTCGCTGACATTAAAGGATGACATTTTTCTTAGTAACCTAAATCTTTGTTGCTCTTTTTTTGTTGATGTAATCTGTATTTTCACTAACATTTAATGTATTGTCTAACACAGTTCCGAGGTACTTAAAGTTTTGAACTATTTCTATGCTCTGCCCAGCCACTTAAACAATATCATTTCCATTATAATATAATAATTATTATAATATAATATATAATACATACTATCAGTATATAGATCAAGCGGTTCTCGGTCATTTCATCCTCGGTCAATTCATCCACTGGTCATTTCATCCCAGGTCATTTCATCCACTGGTCATTTCATCCTCGGTCAATTCATCCTCGGTCAATTCATCCTCGGTCATTTCATCCTCAGTCAATTCATCCAATGGTCATTTCATCCCCCGTCATTTCATCCACTGGTCATTTCATCCCCTGTTCTTTTCCTCATCTGATCATTTTATCTAACAAAGAGTCATTGAAAAATCATGAAAAATGCAATATTTAATAAATTCATTTTTATTTATATGTCCAAAAGTGTGACACATTGGATAGGAATACAATTAAATGCCACTAAACACTATACAAATTTAACATGTATAAAGGTCAAGTAAAAAAAGATAGTCTATTATTGTAAGTACTGTAGATGATCCATCGATTCATATTGCTGAACAATGTTTGTAAATTTTTGACTATAACACAATGTACAACTTTAATGTTTAAAAAAACTAAAAGCAAAACCTATATCGATGACATGAGGATGGGTGAAATCAGCCTTTATTAGAAAAAAAAACAACAACAACAATCTTATTTCAAGACTAAAAATGACGAGCCCATTTTCAAGAAAAAACGATTGAAAAAATCCTCGTTCACTTCATGCTTTGGTCATTTCATCCTTTGTTCATTTCATCCCCGCCACAGCTTGGCCTTTGATAAGTTATCAACGGTATGGTTACAATTATTCTAATCGTTCTCATCTTTCAAAAAATCTCCACTACTTCCACCACACCTTGGCCTTTCATCATTTTCATCATTTATAACATGTCAAAAATATATAAAATAGCATTTAAAATAATCATATTTATATATTAGATAAAATGAGGGCTTAAAATCAAAACCTTAAAAGCACAACTAAACAGTGAATAAGAAAAAATATATTTAATTGGGGATGAAATGACCGGGGATGAAGTGACCGGTCTCCAGATCAAGCACGCAGTTTTTCTTATAGTTCTAAATAGTGACCATTTTAGTAAAACGTTTGCCACACAATTCTTAGTACACAATGTTATTTGAAAAATAATAACATACCAATGTTAAACTTCAATATTTTATTGAAATGTGTTGAAATAAATGTCATGATGGTGAGTATGTGAAGAACTTTAAGAGATTAAAGACAAATGAAGTTATTGACATGAAAGTTACAGTTACGCTTGTGCGTGTGGGAGGAGGGGGGATATGGCAAAATAATAAAAGGGACAAAGACTTTTAAAGAAAAGAAAAGAAACAAGTAGCCCAGCTGGATAACTTCGACCCTAACAAACAACTTATGATGCTTTGTAGACGATGAAATTAATAAAGAAAAAGTAAAAATACAAACAAACCAAGAAACAAAATAAATAAATAAAAAAATTACGTTTGTTTTCTTTCCCTTGCGTAAGCACAAGTTGAAGATTGAAAGTACACACTGGCGGATCCAGGGGGGGGGGCGGTAGGGGCGATCGCCCCCCCCACTCGGCCGACCCCCCCCCCCCCCCCGAAGGGGGGGCGGACGAACTTTAGTATAGGATTCACACAATTTGTATACGAATTTATTACTTATGTTAAAAATATAGACTAATTATTTATATTTCAACCTATTTTTAGATTATTTCGCCCCCCCCCTCTAGTATGTTGGCCGATTTGGTGGGGTCGGGAGAGGGCGATGGTATCAATCCCGCCCCCCCCCCTACACTTTCGAGTGGGGGGGGGCGGTCCAATTTATTCGTAGAAATCACAGCCTGCTAACAAAATCAATTAAATATCTATATCCTTATAACTTGTTATTGATATTTTAACCGATCTTTATATTATGTCGTTCCCTGTTTGCCGATTGGTGGGGGAGGGGGGGGACGAATACCTCTTCTGCCCTTCCCACCTAAACCCTTTGAGTGGGGGGGGGGCGGTCCGTTTTTATGGAGAAATCATAGTTTGTGAACAAAATTAGTTGAATTAATATATACATTTTATATTATGTCGCTCCCTTTCTGGTCTTTTGGCCGATTCGGTGGGGTGAGGGGGGGGGGGGGCGATTGCATGTACTGCCCTCCCCACTCTAGCCCTCTGAGTGCTGGGGGGGGGGCGGTCCTATTTTTGTGGAGAATCATAGTTTGTGAATAAAATTAGTTGAATATCTATATAATATAAACTACGTATTGATATGTGACCCATTGTAAATATGTCGTACCACACTCTAATCTCAAATTGTATCATTAGTAAATTTAAATGAAAAAGGGTTGTACCAGGTGGGAGGGGCGATACATGCAATCGCATTTCCCCCATCGGACATATCAATACTTTTTCTTTTTGTATTATAGTTTAGAAATTACAAAATTAAAAAACTCTGTCACTAATATAATTTATATATACTATAAATTAAATTTTTATATCGAGTCGCCCCATACCTATTCTTTAATGCCAAATGCAATCTTTAGCAGAAATTAGTAAAGGAGCGAGGATTAATCGTTTTCACTCTACCGCCATTCCCATTTCCAGACAGAGTTTTTGTAATTTCACATGAAGTTATCATAAGTAAGACTTTGCATTGGAAAAGTTAGAATTCAAACAAAATTTTTCAGTATAAGAGTCATGATTGAGATGAGTTCTAAACTCAAATAACATTTTCCTAGTCGCCTTTTCCCAACCTTTACTCAATCTGATATTTTTCTAGCTAAATAAATTTGGGACTATTACTCACAATTTATACTAGAGCTTTCTTGAATACTATTTATCGAATAAGTTTTTTTTTCGGCGGCGATCCTAAAAGCAAAAATCTAAATACGTGGGGTATCCTATCTTTTCAAGGAACAAATCGGTTTTATTTGCAATGTATTATGGGCCTATAAATTCAAATTAGAATATTTTTCAAGTACAACATTATTCGAAAGGTCATTTTTAATAGTATGAATAATGAGCTTCAGGTCAAGAGAATGCGTTTCTGCAGTGAAGAATGCAAGAAAACACTTTTGGCGTCGGGGCTTCGCCCCGAACTCCATTTATGAGTAATGAGTTGTAGATGTCAGGAGAATGCGTTTCTGCAGAGAAGAATGCAAGAAAACGCTTTTGGCGTCGGGGCTTCGCCCCGAACTCCATTGATGAATAATAAGCTGTACTTATCAGGAGAATTCGTTTCTGCAGTCAAAAAAGCAATAAAACGCTTTTGGCGTCGGGGCTTCGCCCCGAACTACATTGTGAAGAATGAGCTGTACTTGTCAGGAGAATGCGTATCTGCAGTCAAAAAAGTAAGAAAACGCTTATTGCGTCGGGGCTTCGCCCCGAACTCCATTGATGAATAATGAGCTGTACTTGTCAGGAGAATGCGTTTCTGCAGTCAAAAAAAGCAAGAAAACGCTTTTGGCGTCGGGGCTTCGCCCCGAACTTTACCAGAGAACCTTATAGCGCTGCCCCAGTTGTTTTGTTTTTCGCCGAAGGTTGAGAAATGCTGCTTTTTTTATTCTCATATTTATATATATATATATATATATATATATATATATATATATATATATATATATATATATATATATATATATGTGTGTGTGTGTGTTTGTGCGTGCGTGTGTGTGTGTGTGCGTGCGCGCGCGCGCTGTATGCACGTTTATGCGTAGGGTTAGGGTTTACTGGGCGTTAGGGTTAGGGTTTGGAAAAAAATCGCCCCCCCCACTCCAAAGTTCTGGATCCGCTAGTGAAAGTACATGAAGTAGTTTTGGGGCTTCAGCATCTGGGAGGTGGAGGGACGAAGGAGGTACAGCCATGATTTCTTTGTCCATTGAAATGCCACGCTCTGAAATCACTATCATATCACGATGACCATATTCGACTAAACCCAGTTTGTTTTTCTTATGGATGCGGTCCGTAACTTGGCTGTTTGCCATCATCAAAGGCATTCAGCGTGTCAAACTGACAATAGCTTTTAATCCGCAAAGTTGGTGACTCGCCACTCGGACAAGTAAAAAAAACAACATTCACTACATTACAATAAAAACAATGACGTAATCAAGAAAAAGTTGGCTGCCTACTGGTCAAGTGCCTGTCAATCACTGGACATGTTTAGTTTCTATACATCGTTTAAGACCTATATAAACTTCTGTCCTGCGCTTAAATATCTTGTCAACTGCGATTTTAAGCTCTGACAAAATTCTACTCCTTCAGATTGAAATTTTGTGTTAGCGCATTTCTTGGTTATTGAACAACTTTGTGATTTTTTTTCTAAGAAGAAAATGGGTAAGCTTGTAATTTTTTTTCTTAAATTAAGAGACTGTTTTGCCAGAGCTTATCTTTTTAACTATTTCAAATACTTTCAAACAAAAAAAGGGTACATTTAGTGAGTACGAATTTTAAAAAAGATTAAGCTTTGATGTTTAATTAAAGCATTATTTACTAGGAATGGAGTCTTTCTTTTTGAATTCATCAATTTTAAAAGAGAGGTCATGTCTTAATTTTAAAGATGTTTTGCTTTGCTAGGCGTTCTATTTATGTAACTCCTTTAACATTGAAAAATATATTTTGATGCTAACGCATTTAAGGCATTGTAATTAATTTTAAACTTCTGAAAAAAAAAACACTTTTTATTATTCTCCAACAAACAAAACAGAAGCGATCTCATCACTTATAAAATGTAATTAAAATTTAAAAAATATATTGTGTCAATTTCTCACATACAGGTTCAAATCAAATTTCTGATTAAAATAAAACCAATTCCCTCATTAATCTCAATTATTTTCCCCTAATACCTATTTATTTATTTCAAAAGAAAGCTGGTTAAAACATTTTGCATTTTAGTACTTTGATTCTCCGAAGTTTTTATTTATACGATTAAACACAAACCACAATTCCTGAAGGTGTCTTTTCTTTTCTCTTGTTCTTTAAAGATGAAAGAAATATTTAGGATTTATGTAATTATTGAACTGTCGTTAAGAAAATTAAGCTTAAACAATGTATTTAAATTTGGCTTCAAATAGTTGTACTTATCTGGCTGCTATTGTTCGCACATGTCTGTTAAACGAATCCGCAGTCTATGATATATATGTTAATATGTAACCTCCAACATTTGACTTGCATGACGGGAATGTTTTGGTTGTTCTGGGGACTTTCTCGCTAATGTTAATCTCATTAATTTGTTCTTTATTCATACCTTGATCTTAACGTTATGTAAGCAATTGAATTCAATAATAAAGAAAAAACGAGATATGAAGAAATGTGTTAGCGATATAATGGAACTTTAAAAAAAAAATTGGGAAAATGAAAATAAAAAGGTTGTGATAGATTTTGAAATTAGACGACAAAAGAATTAATGTCTTCAAAAAGTTTATTCTGTAGATCTGTTTAACTTTTTATCTTAACATGCTAGCACTCTATAGCAGTGTTTCCCAAGCTTTTTCCTTAACGGAACACTTCGCAGATTCTAAGTATTTAGCGGAACACTTTGCTTATTTTTTTTTTAGAGATATTAATCCGAGTGGTGGTCTACTAGTTATTTTTTCCAGCACTTTGTGGAACACCTATTGAGACCTCGGAACACTAGGGTTCCGCGAAATACAATGGAGAAAAAACTAGCCTAATAGGATAGATGATTGTTATAGTGAAATAATGGGGCAATATTGAACACGTTGCAATGCAAGCATGTTAACTTGTGATAATAATATGTACAATACATTTTTCTTTGGTATAAAAAAAAATGTCTTATTTTCTGAAAAGGAACCAACGTTTTATGTTTTTTTCCCCAGAAAACTTCACTAATGAATACGAGGTATTTGATGAGACTGAAGACCACTTGTATGAAGTTGAAGTAAGTAATCTCCCTTTCTAAACTTTCTAATGAAAGTACGTAGCTTCTTCAGTGAAATGCAGTACTGTAGCGATTTTCTAAAGAATATTCTAATGAAATTTATCTATAAGTTTCTAAACATATAACAAGCAAGAAAAATTTTGTGAAGAACACAACACACACCTATACACAATGAATACAGTACATTTTGTCTGGCATAGTGAATCATAACAATTCACATTATACAGAACTGAATACTGATAGAAAAACAAAATTAAATTCAGTAAAAGCTAGACTCTATTACATTGCCTTATCTTGTCCTTTAGAAGTAATTATGAGAATACACCCATTAGATGGAGATTAGAGATTTATTGATTTAAAAATTCGGCCTTTATTATATTATTGTTACTAATATACACATTTTTGTTTTTTTAGATCCAGGACGACGAGAGGACTATATCAGACATATCTTTAGATGTGTCTTGTGTGAGCTATATCTCAGGAGGCGTCAGTTACCTTTCAGCTGACCAAGAAAGCAGTTATGGCAGCGTCGACTTAGAAGATGAAACACTTAACATATCCCTCAGTGCTGATGACAGCAATTGTGGCAGCAATATCAGCGTAATTTTCTTCTCCGGAACTGACTCGTCAGATGCCGATCTTGACTTGTCGGAGCTCAGGAGCTTTATATTCGCATCTGATACTGAGTTGCTAGATGTTGACCCAGACTTCTCAGAGCAAAGCTACATGTTGTCATCTGATACTGAGTTGCTAGATTTTGACCAAGATGCCTCAGAGCAAAGTTACATGTTCTCATCTGATACTGAGTTGCTAGATGTTGACCAAGACGCCTCAGAGCAAAGTTACATGTTGTCATCCGATTCTGAGTTGCTAGATGTTGACCAAGACTTCTTTGAGTTTAACTCAATGGAGCTAGTGAGCCTTCATATGGCAGCATCAGTAGATTCATCGCAAGAGGAAACATTCCTTGCTGACACATCTGATGAAGACTTTTTGACAGAAGAAATGCTGCCCGAAGAGTCTGAAGGTATGGAGCGCCATACAGAAGATAATGACACAAGCTTTTTAACGGAAGTAGAAGACCCATTTGAAATGTTTGACTTCTCTCCAGCTGTCTTAGTTGAAAGAGGTAAGCGTCTCTCTCTTTCTTTAGTGTCAGTTATTTTAGTTTGAAAACATAACATAGTTCCATACAATTCAAAGTGTTTTTAATAGCTGCTTTGGCGCTGTGGCTGAGCGCTAAAGAGCTTGTTTACCGGGTTCGAATCCTGATGAAGACTGTGATTTTTTATTTCGGACATGTAGGCTCTTCTAAATCCAACAAGCTCTAATGGGTATCTGACATAAGTCGGGGAAAAGTATAGGCGGTTGGTCGTTGTACTGGCCTCATGAGACCCTCGTTATTCGTGGGTCACAGAAGCAGATGAACTCTATAAATCATCTGCCCTATAGAACGCAAGGTCAGAAAAGGGGTACTTTTCTTCTTTCTTAACAGCTCCCTTTTACAGTCTAATCACTTGCTAATAGCTGCTAGCTAGTTTTTTTGTCCTATTGACACGTGTTTCTATTATTTATTTAAAAACAACAACTAACAACTCAACTAGTCTCAATCCTTTATTTAATTTATTTAAAATACACAATGTAAATACAGTCATGATGATGATGTTTTCACATTTTATCAATTTATTATTTTTTTCCCCACAGAATTTAGGCCAGAAATACTTCAACTAGACAGCCATCACACTGATTCCTATTTAAGAGATTGGCTTGATAACAACATGGCAGCCAATTAACAGGGAGAAATGAAAAGGTCTACAGTTGAAAGATTCCACTTCATTTGGGCCTTCAAATCTAGATAATAGTGCTTCTTATGTAAGGGAAGTCAAAGCGCCGCAACGCCTACACCAGAGCTTGTGTAGTCTGGCTCTACATGGTGTCACATTAGGACTGAGAGGCACAACAAGAGATCAGTCCCGGATCAAGTCCTAGTCAGTCATGACAATTTTCTAGTGTGTTAGTGTGAAGATCTGGTGTAAATTCCAGTATAGTTCAACAAAGATAGTTGAAAAATTGAACTGAAGACAACTTATAAGCTGTTTAGAGATTTATAGATAGACATTGCTAAGTTGAACCATTGTAAGGAAGACAATTTATCAGTATCATCAGGGGCTAAGTGAGATAAAGGTCTTGAGTTCTACATGCTTCCCCTGCATCACTATTTGGCACCAATTTATCGTGATATTCAGACAAGAAAAGCATCGCTAATCTGTACCATTGAATGCATGACAACTTATCGTTATCTGGGAGACTAATATGAAGACATTGCAAAGTTGTACCATTGAATGTAAGAAAGGCTACTAGAAGGGCATAGCAAAGCTGAACCACTGAATGGAAGACGTTTTTACGGTATCTTGTAGAAGCGGCCCATGCATCACTATTCGGCACAAGTGGGCGTTCATTGTAGTGAATGTGAATATATTAGTAAAGACATTGTCTATTAGAATTGTCTTGAGACTACAGTCTTGTAAACACGTTTTGAACTCACGGTGTTCAAGCAAAATATGTCTCCATGTTTTAATGACATACATGTATGATTAAAGATAAATAAATGCATTATTAAAACAAATAGGCTTATTTCAGAATAAATCATATTTAAAAAAGAATAGGCCCTGTTAGCTTGAGTTAACATTTTTAAAATATATATTTGTTCTTACATAAAAATTATAAAAGAAAAAGGATTTGATTTATGGACACTAACATTGATAAATCGAGCTTTTTTTTCCACGTTAAACTAAACAATGTAAATGACTCTCACTCAATCAATATAAATGTTGCCAACTATATATAAAAATTATAGTTAAAAAAAAATCAACACACAGAACTACAATCGGAATAGCTAAGAAAAGTTGATTCTTAGAGCTATAAAGTTTTTTTTTTAAATTCAACCTACTTTTGTCAACACTTCATTTATTCCGAAACAAAAGATACACCACAAAATCTACCTATTAAATCTTTATTTGTTTCTGCACTAGATCAAATCTCTATAAAGAACAAAAACAAATTATGTACACTTGCTATACCATAAAGAGCACTCCTCTTTCATCTCAATAATCGCTTCATTTTTCAATGAAAAAAATATACTATTATTTGATAATTAAATCTTATTATAAACAAATAAAATAACCTGAGTAGTTGAAAATACAAAAAAAAAAATATATATATATAAACAGATTCATTGCTTCCACACACAAAAGTTTCCATGGTACAATTTGAAAAATGTTCTTTTAGAAGTATAAAGACATAATTTAAATATATTTATACACATAAACAAACTTTTTGTTCCCATGAAAAAAAAACACACTGCTCTGCTAAATAACATAGGCCTATATAGAATGTCTACGCACATGGGCACATGTAAATAAAACTCAAATATCATCATTTAGGGTCTAATGTTGTTTTCGATTTGGTTTCGAATTTGTGAATATAATCAATAACAATAGCAGATATCTTAATATTGTAGGCTATAGTAAAGTACCCCTTGCCATCTTCAAGGCAGGCGATGTAAAATTAATTTTTTTCTATGACCTACGGTTAACAAGGGTGTCATGTTGCCAGCACAACGACCAACCACCTTTACCTTCCCTAACCAATGTCAGATACCCATTAGATCTGGGTGGACTAATGTCTAAAGTAATCAAATATTTAGGCTACACAAAATGTATTAAACATAAATGTCACTTTTGGCATAACGCGATGTCTACGTTAACAAAACGAAACCATTGGTAGCTGCTTAGGAAAAAAAATAAGCACGCTTGTAATAACATTAGTTCAAGTCATCTCTCGATAGACAGAAGCATTCTTGTTACAAACACGGGTGGGGAAAATTATAGAGAGATTTAAACTAAATCAATTTAATGATATAGGCTACAACAACAAAAACAACACTCATCTTTGTGATAACTAGAAAACCAGAATGTAAAAAAATATATATTATTACATCGACTCAATTAAATGTAACAATAAAGATTATTGAAACTTGAGAAATGCATATTTTCAAAGTAGAGTCTACATGGCGACAGGAGGACAGATATAACAAAAGAAAACTATAAAAACTAAGCTTACAGTGTAGCCTAATTGATAAGGCATATCAGCAAATCGTGAGCTGCTGAACTATATTTTGTATCCTACTTGTTAGATACTTGTTAGATGATGCATCATTTCTCACTAATGGAATCGATTGAGAACTAAAAGACACTAGCATTATCAGTAAATCTATGCCGGACGACGGAGAAGGAGGGCCTCAATTTTGCTTGTTTTTTCTACCTCAAAGTCGCCGGTCAAAATTGGGGGCGAAGAAGCTATTTTATTAACTTAAATATTGAATGATGACTATAGTGAGAGAGGCTAATCAATTTCGGTTTTAAACGGAAGTAATTTTTTTTCATTCATAACCAATAAATGTACAACTATACTGCTATATAAAACAAACATTTGGGTTTTTAACGATATATGTAGCAAAATCAATGACGCTATGTTACATTTCAATGTTGCCAACTTTTTTTAAAAAACAAAAGCTACAAACAGGAGAGTTTAGAGAATGTGATTCTACAGTACTAAAAAGTGCAGACAAATGATATACCTTTAAAAAGGGATAACTTATCACCACCGACTTTATTCTGCAATGTACACCGGATATACCGAAAAGAGAGCTATTTATAGTTTTTCATCAATTGACAACTTTGTAATTATCAAATCAACCTATTTAATAACTAATGTGAGGTATTTTTTTTATTAATATAAAAAAAAACATTAAATATTTCAGTTTGAGAAAAAGTTTAAGAATAGGAAACAAGAAAAAACAACTTCTGCATTTAAATGACATATTAGACCCGTAGGCCCGTATAGAACCTAATGTTATTGTTATTTGTTCTACTCACACTAGACTAACAGTTTACTTTTACATTCTAAAATAATAATAGGCCTTGTCTTCGAGTCAAAAGATTAATGAGGAATGCAGTATTTCCCTGGCTACGCAGCCCCAGCTGCGACCTACATAGGCCTACTTGTCACATTCAACGCAGGTACAACAATTGTCCGCCGTTGGTCTATTTAGATTTTCTTTTCTACAGGGGTAGACTGGCTATATTGGCATTCGGGCCAATGCCAGTTGGGCCGGTACCCCATTGGGCAGATAGGGCCACCGAAAGGGCCGCAGTAAATTGTTTTAAGATCTTATAATATTCTCTTTAAAAGCAACACTCAGAGCGTCGTGATTAAATAAAACAAAACATCTTATACACTTTAAAGGCTAATACTAATCTAAAGCATTGTCGTCAATATCCTACAGCCGTATATAGCGCTTCTTGTAGACATCAATTCCTTATACACACTAAACCGTAAAAAGAAACTTAAGGTTGTGTATATAAAGTGAATATATTCTGATGAATCTATATAGAGACCATGCAACAATGTTCCAAATGTTCCATGACAATGATTTTGGGGACAGATATAATTGGATGCCCATCATAAGGCATACTATTTTGGGGCCGGATAGTACGCGTATTGAAAAAGAAGGGCCAATTTTGACACCCATTCCTCCAGTGGCCGTCTATGTCTGTCCTCGGAAGCGGATTTTCTTTTAGTATCAAATGTGTAGGCCTATCCCGCGGCCTTTGAAAGTGGCCTCCAGCCGACTCGTTCTAAAGTCACCTGCTACCCGATGCTCTCTTATATGTCAGTTATAGAAGATTGACATTGTTTACAGTTTCTTTTTCCTGCTAAATAGAAATAATTGTGTAACCCAAGTATAGTGAAATAATCTGGCCTACCTAAACATTAATATTAAGGAAAGGCTACTCCTGTACACATTTGGTGTTGATTGGTGATCGGTAAATATAGGGAGACGTAAATCATATTCATTGATACTATCTAGCCTACATGATTTAGTCATTATTTACACAAACTGTATACATTCTTCGCAATTGAAATATATGAATTCTCTCGCCTCATAAGGATAAGAGATCTGCTAGATTCTTTTGCAGCGTTTCTCAAAGCGAGGAGCTAGCCTCAGCTGGGAAGTGATGACATTGTGGTGGCAAAAGCATACACGAACAAACAATCTGTTAGGCCTATATGCTGTTACAAAGACATATTTTTGAGTTGTAATCAAGTAAAAACATGTATTACTAATGTTTAACAAATAAAAATGTATTAAGAAACGTCATTTCATCATCTAAGTAAGACCTCTCATTTTGTTTTGCTTGTGGTTTGCAATGGTGAGGGAGTTGTAGTAACGTCTGTAATGTATAAGATGTTTATGTATTGGTGGCTATTTAAGTAGAGCTACTCTATCGCGGACCACCTTGTAGGCCTATAGGCCCCGTCTTCGGAAAGCCATATTTTCTTGAGGAGAGAAAAAAATAGGGGCGGAAAATTGATTTTTTTCCACAGTTCCCTTCTACTCGGTGGTAGAAAGATTTATTTGATGTCTATTTACGAGTGTATGTGTGTTAAAACTAATAAGTGACACAAACAAATGACAAGATGCTAATGAAGCAATGAGGGGGGGGAGTTAATCTCATTAGAAATCGTGATACAATGAAAGGGGGTGGGAGCGAATATAAAGTTAAAGTCAAGACAGAAAAAAAAAAGTAACTCGTTTGGGGATAGTTTTGTCGACAAGCTTTACAATATGCAGTCCCAACCCTTTTCCACTCCTATTCGATCGTAGGATCTAAAAGCCATTTGTAATCTCTCCTTCACACAGATAACCATTGCGACTGTTTCAACACGTAGGACGTCGATCCAAAAATCCATTGTCAACCCTTGAGGAATCATCAAAGCAATCAGCGTCTCGAAAATTCAATAGCCGACGTTTTCTTATTCCTCTAATGAAGTAGGAAAAACTGTTTAAGATTGAAGCTACATCAAACTGAAATATTGAAGCTACATCAAACTAGGTGTAGCAATATTATTGTTACGAGACAGCACAGCAAAAATACTACTAGATGAAAGACTTTTTTTTTTTTGTTAGTCATTTGTTTTTACTGCTTTTACTTTTTTTTTTTTACTAATTAATAAAAGTTGGCTACAACCAAATGAAAATGCAATCTTTGTAAGTAATTAGTTAATAAGTTAACCTATTCCAAGTTGTTAAAGTACATAGCTTATATAAATAATACTGTATTCAGTAAATTGCCCATTGAAATCATTAACACGCTCTGATATCACTATCATATCACGATGACCATGTTGGACCAGTTTGTTTTTCTTATGGGTGCGGTCCGTAACTTGGTTGTTTGTTTCTTCAGAGGCATGCGGCGTGTCAAAATGACAATAGCTTTTAATTCGCCAAGTTGGTGACTCGCCACTCGGACGGGTCAATGTCAAGAAACTTCCACCACAATGCAATGAAAACATTGACGTAGTCAGTTGGCAGCCTACCAATCAGTGGACGTTTTTTTGTCTTTATTATCTTTCTATTATGTCCATAGTCTACATCTTTATTTTCTTCAACGTGTAACAATACCAACTCCTGATCATGTTCGGGAAAAGGCATTTATCATTGTGTTAATACTAGATTAATTGCTCCACAACTAGAGTCTTTGAAGGACAGGCCCATCCATTCTTCCATTGTGATCCTGTTTCGGGTATCCTCATTTGTGGTGTGGCCTTTGTAGGTGATACCTACGTTCATTCTAATAAAGCCGTAGTATTAAAGGACTTAAATCTTATTTTGTAAACTGCATTCAGTTTGGTGAAAATCAAATCTCTGTCACTTGTACTTCTATTCAACTTTTTTTTTTTACCATTTGTGGGTCACTGTCAACTTTCTCATTATCGCATTTATACGGAATTTATTTTTTACAAGACTAATTAAACTCTTTAAAGTATAAAACTGTTTATTAGCATTTGCATTTTTAAGATAAGATAGATACGATAATTTTATTGATCCAATCAAATGGAAATTCAGTTTGACTACAAATGACATCAACGTAACTACTGTACAATAACAGTATAGATGATAAATTCGAACAACATTCACACACGAAACACATACACAACCAGCGCTTTATGAGTTAGACTTGTATGTACTTCTCGATGACGACAGATGATCTTGTAACAATCTGACCGAAAGTGGGATAAAGGAGTTTTTAAATCTTTCTGTTTTAGTCCTAATGGAAAGGAGACGACCACTTCGTTCAGATCTTATGTAACAGTGCTTTAATGGGTGCAGGTTGTCCTTAAGAATCGAGAGTGTTTTGGAAAAGCATCTTTCATGAAAAAGCTCAAGAGATGGTAGCTGTTATGTGGTCATAATAAAAAAAAAACAACAAAGAAATAATAGTGAAACATACAAATAATGGATATTTCTTTTTGTCAAATGTTACCATGCATAAAATCTGAATGACTCACCATTTAGTTTTAAACCTTTTTACTACAAATTATAACTGAAATGTTAATTTTGTCCTGTAATAAATAAAAATCTGTTTAGAAAATAGATTCTTAGACTGACAATGTTTAAAGATTAAATACTTGTACCAGGGTACTGGCTGATTATTTTCATATTATTCTTTTATCTTTATTATTTTGTTCTGTTATCCTGAGAGAAAATTCATTTAAAAAAAAAAAATCTCCCTTAACTTTCAGACTGAAGATGCAGCTAAAGTTGTTGTAATAGAACTAGGCATAGAGAAGAATAAAATGTATGCAAGCATGTTAAGATTAAATGCTGTATGTTTGCTAATAGATGTTTCTTCAGAAATAAAAATGATTACAAGTCCTAAACAACTGCTTAATGGCAAGGGAGAGAAGCAGCAAGAGGATTCAAACTATGGACCATTGTGATGACAGTCCTATCTCACGAGCAGGCAGCCATCCTAAATAAATCTTGATGCTCAAATATTGGAGGAAGTCAACATATTTAAATACCGGTACTTAAGGATTTACAAATTAAAAGATGGAGCAAATCATTTGATAAAAGATGAGAACCTCATGTAACTATGTATTTGAACAGACACAAAACTTAAAAAAATAACCCTTTACTAAGCTTACAAGATTATAAACTAGAAATTTAAATAAATGAAAGAAAAAAAAATGGAGAATAAAAAAAAAGGATCTAGAAAAGAAAACAATGTAAAGCAAATACTTAAAATTTGCATTGAAAACAAGACTATGTTTTAACTATTTTAATGCAAACATATAAACAGGGTATAAATCTTTAGGAAAATCTCTCTGCTTCTCTTCAGCAATGATAGTAAGTCCTGCCTTTTTTATGCAATCTTTCAACTCTTTTCTTGTCCTGGTGTAACTGCTGTCATTGTCATCAAATGTTTTTTGTCCTTCTTCTAAAACATTTTCCTTGGCTATAATGATACCCCCATCTGCTAAACCTTTCTGACATCTCTGAAAGAAGTGAATAAGGTGGTTATCTTCAAGGTGGCCAAGCACCCACTGACTCCAAATCAGGTTGTATTTATTTTCTGTTGGTGTGAAATCCTGTAGACCCATGCAGAAAATGTTTTCAACACGGCTGGCCTCAGGTCCGATGAACTCCTTTGCATTGTCACAAAAGTGTCTATCTTGCTCCACCATATCTACATTTTCAAAGATGGGAAGCAGGAGTCTTTTGGTTACCCTGCCTATACCAGCACCACAGTCTAATGCAAATTTTGGTGTTACTGAACCTCCGGCAATCTGTAAAATATAAAATTGAAAGTTTTGTACTAAGTTATAAAGAATAAAATAAAATGGTAAATTTTCTGCCTTCGACTGGGGTTGGCAAAAATGATATTTTTATTTTAGAAAAACCTTTATATCTTAAAGGTGTTCATGCAGTGTTAATTCCATTTTTAAGGTGACTAAAGCTTGCCATAGCAAGAGTTAGCTATAAAAAATGTATAATAATGCCCATACTATGAGAATAGACTGTTGTGAATTTTTTTTTTTTTTTTTTATCTCAAGATTTTATTTTTTATGAATGGTATGAGCATTTTTATAGTTGGATTCTAGAGCATTTGCTCTTTCTGGATTTGATTTTTTTTTATACCATAATTTTGATGCTAAAAAATTAATATATATATATATATATATATTATATATATAATATGTATTTGAACTAGATCTAGTTGAATAATCAATAGATCTAGTATCTAGTAGATCTATAGTCTAATATGTTAAAATGAGCCTTTATTTTGAAAGCTATGATGAAACTAGTCTTTTGTTTTTGTTTATACTCCAATTCTTTATATAGTTCAGACACATTTACTTTCGCTTACTCTGAAAAACAAAGGTTTTACACTGGTTCAAAGAACACTGGTAGGATGATACCATTTTTTTCTTCTAGGACAGAAGGAGGGTAGGTTTGGGGTGAAGGAGATTTTTTTATAGAAAATTTAGGTGCCAGCTAAACAAGACCTATCTAAAATTCTTCTAAATAGGCCCTAAAATACATACCAGGGTACATGTCATAACCTTTGTGTAAATAGGGGGTGTTCACTAACATTCGTTTATTACTAACAATGACATTAACTAACGCTATTTTAATGAACATTGAGTTATTATAGAATTATGAGGCGGCGCTAGATCTACATTTTTTTGTACACGATTTTATTACTATTTTGCCACACATCACTATAATGCTCCTACAAATGTAAAGACAATCTAAAATGATAGGCTACTAACACTAAAGCAAAAAGTATGCGAAAACAAACAAACAAACACAGAGATAGGCACAGCCCTGCTCTCGCTCTTACTCATTCTGTCTCACCTTGGTGATCTAATTATTGATAAACCAGGTAGGTACTAAGCATGGTATCATCAGCACAGTACCAGAAAAAAAAAACATACAGTGAGAGACAATTAATGATCGATCAGGTACCAAATTAGGTCACAGTCACTGAGCAGAGTGAGTGGGCTAGACAAGCGGGGTCGCGCAATTTTTATTTGGGTCAACTAGACCTAGGTAGGCAACAGTGCACAGTAGTATATATAGGTAAAACTTGAGTCTAAAATGGCCTGGTTGTGTTGTCAGTTATAAGCAGAGAAGGGACCAATTAAGAGTGGAAAAAGTAACACTAATCTGTCGGTCTTAAGTTGGTTTAAAAAGAAATTGATATTAAAAAAAGAAAATTGAAGAGATAATATTATTTTAAAATACAATAACATGAAGTGTTTGTTAGTCTACAGACAGTGTTTGTTAGTGTACAGAGTGGGAAATGGTGTTCATTAATGTTAGCTCTGGATCTCATTGACTTGACCCTCTTCAACTTTGTATATTTTATTGTTACTATGTGTACCATAACGAAACAATATATATATATATTTTTATTGACAAATGGATGACGACAGAGCACTAGCAGATCCAGAACTTTGGAGTGGGGGGGGCGATTTTTTTCCAAACCCTAACCCTAACGCCCAGTAAACCCTAACCCTAGACATAAACGTGCATACAGTGCGCGCGCGCACACACACACACACACACATATATATATGTATATATATATATATATATATATATAAATATGAGATTAAAAAAAGCAGCATTTCTCAACCTTCGGCGAAAAACAAAACAACTGGGGCAGCGCTATAAGGTTCTCTGGTGAAGTTCGGGGCGAAGCCCCGACGCCATAAGCGTTTTCTTGCTTTTTTCACTGCAGAAACGCATTCTCCTGACAAGTACAGCTCATTATTCATCAATGGAGTTCGGGGCGAAGCCCCGACCCCATAAGCGTTTTCTTGCATTCTTCTCTGCAGAAACGCATTCTCGTGACATCTACAACTCATTACCCATAAATGAAGTTCGGGGCGAAGCCCCGACGCCAAAAGCGTTTTCTTGCATTCTTCACTGCAGAAACGCATTCTCCTGACATCTACAACTCATTACCCATAAATGAAGTTCGGTTCGCCCCGACGCCAAAAGCGTTTTTTTGCATTCTTTTCTGCAGAAACGCATTCTCCTGACCTGAAGCTCATTATTCATACTATTAAAAAACGACCTTTCGAATAATGTACTTGAAAAATATTCTAATATGAATTTATAGTCCCTGAATACATTGCAAATAAAACCGATTTGTTCCTTGAAAAGATAGGATACCCCACGTATTTAGATTTTTGCTTTGAGGATCGCCGCCGAAAAAAAACTTATTCGATAAATAGTATTCAAGAAAACTCTAGTATAAATTGTGAGTTATAGTCCCAAATTTATTTAGCTAGAAAAATATCAGATTGAGTAAAGGTTGGGAAAAGGCGACTATGAAAACGTTATTTGAGTCTAGAACTCATCTCAATCATGACTCTTATACTGAAAAATTTCGTTTGAATTCTAACTTTTCCAATGCAAAGTCTTTCTTAAAATACTTATGATAACTTCATGTGAAATTACAAAAACTCTGTCTGGAAATGGGAATGGCGGTAGAGTGAAAACGATTAATCCTCGCTCCTTTAATAATTTCTGCTAAAGATTGCATTTGGCATTAAAGAATATGGGTGGGGCGACTCGATATAAGAATTTAATTTATAGTAGGCCTATATATACATTATATTAGTGACAGATTTTTTTAATTTTGTAATTTCTTAACTATAATACAAAAAGAAAAAGTATTGATTTGTCCGATGGGTGAAATGCGATTGCATGTATCGCCCCTCCCACCTGGTACAACCCTTTTTCATTTAAATTTAGGCTACTAATGATACAATTTGAGATTAGAGTGTGGTACGACATATTTACAATGGGTCACATATCAATACGTAGTTTATATTATATAGATATTTAACTAATTTTATTCACAAACTATGATTCTCCACAAAAATAGGACCGCCCCCCCCAGCACTCAGAGAGCTAGAGTATGGAGGGCAGTACATGCAATCGCCCCCCCCCCCCCTCACCCCACCGAATCGGCCAAAATACCAGAAAGGGAGCGACATAATATAAAATGTATATATTAATTCAACTAATTTTGTTCACAAACTATGATTTCTCCATAAAAACGGACCGCCCCCCCCACTCAAAGGGTTTAGGTGGGAAGGGCAGAAGAGGTATTCGTCCCCCCCCCCCACCAATCGGCAAACAGGGAACGACATAATATAAAGATCGGTTATCAATAACAAGTTACAGGGATATAGATATTTAATTGATTTGTTAGCAGGCTGTGATTTCTACCAATAAATTGGACCGCCCCCCCACTCGAAAGTGTAGGGGGGGCGGAATTGATACCATCGCCCCCTCCCGACTCCACCAAATCGGTCAACATACTAGAGGGGGGGGGGCGAAATAATCTTAAAATATGTTGAAATATAAATAATTAGTATATATTTTTAACATAAGTAATAAATTCGTATACAAATTGTGTGAATCCTATACTAAAGTTCGTCCGCCCCCCCCCTGGGGGCGGAGTCGGCCGAGTGGGGGGGGCGGTAGGACCCCCCTGGATCCGCCAGTGCGACAGAGTTTACAGATGCTTCCAGTTTTTTCCTAGGACTAACCATTACGGAGCTATACAAATTCTTTTTAAACCAACTAAAGACAGATTAGTGTTACTTTTTCCACTAAATGTGTCTAGTTTCTATATTATAAATAAATGAAAGTATTTAATACACAAAACCAATAGAAGACTAGTAACTAGTTTCATCATAGGACATAGCTATCCAAATAAAGGCTCATTTTAACAAAGATTTTGAGGTATTCACTAATATTAGTAATATCAATCAGAAAATAGGGGGTGTTCGTTAGACGAAAATGACTATAACTATAGATTATTCATGATTATTGATAGTTGGATCTATTTCAGTATTTGACAAGCAAACGACTCAAACGTGAAACGGCAAACCAAATGACTGAAATGAACATTTATAACATTAGTCATTAACATTTTGAAATGATTTTGAATGAAGGCAAATGGCACCTTTAAAAATGGTCGAAGGAATGCCTTAGATCCGTTTATATCAGTTGGGGATATTTTAGCGAACCCCCCTAGCATCCCATCTACAGTTGGATCTATTTTAGCCCAGTAGTCTTTGGCATCTGCATAAAAAGGATCTTTTGAGTTTGAATCTTCAGTTGAATTTACTAGATCTAGTTCCATGTTGTTGAATGTAAACAAAAATAATTATGGTTCAAAATAGTATCGATAATAGATTTAGATGTAATCATTTATCTATAATCAGAGCTATTCCAAATGCTCGATACTAGATTTACTAGATTTACGATTACTTTCTAAAGAACAATACCGGAAGCAAAGTCTCAATTCCAAACAAATATATTTTAAAAAGTCTATTAATCTAATTGTCATTTGCTTAATAAATCTAAAAGGATTATTAAAAAGCATGTTGATTTTTATAGTTTATGAGCAGATTAGATTTAGTTTATGTTTTGTCAATTTTTTAATAAATATTTTAATAGACATTTAAAATGGTTTTGAGATTACTTAAATAATTGAATTAAAATGGCCGACACTTAGGTGCATTTTGTTGTTTTATATATTCTATTTATTTGGAACGTTAAAACAGTTTAGATTCTAGATCTCGATCCACATTCTAACTAGAACTTAAAATGATGCAAGCTGAAGACGCTAGATACCTTAAGCGGTATGCAGCATTTATATAGATCTATATCTACATCAAATTATTTCTAAATCGTTTATTTAATGTTGTGTTTAATTTTATGTAACCAGGGACGCCTTCTGGTCTCTACAGTCACACAGTGTTACTGAGTGTATAATATACACTCTTGACTCTAGCTCTAAGTCTAATGAATGAAATGTAGATCTATAATAAATAACTCATATTCTAGTCATAGGCCAACGACTTATCAGAGTTTAAGTCATTAATTAACATGCATGGCTAGATTGTTATGAAATGCGGAGAATGTATAATTATCTTCTTTTTTGAAGTAATGTCACATTTGAATGTCTCAAATGTCTGTAATATAAACATGTATATTAAAAGATAAGATACCAAAATCTAGACCAGTTAGATGATCTTGATTTCAGATGCTCATTCAAAAATGAATATTACATCCTAAACAAAACCCCTACATTATGGCAGGGGTTTTTAGGAGCAAATTTTGAACTCAGGACTGTGCAAATATCACACAACCTGGTACTATCAAGATGGAAAGAAGAACCAGTGACACATTTAACAAGTCATTGTGGAGTATCATTAGAGAATGCTGTACATTTTCTTTACTATTTAGCTCTTTGTTTACTATACATGACAGTCTGCTACATTGAATGATCTTATGTCTTATCTTCCCTGATGTTTAGGCTTGGTCTGAGTCAGAATTCATCTCTTCATTCTTCATAGCCCCCTTCAATCTTAAATGTGATTGGCCAGATTCTTAAGTATTATGCTCATTTTTATTATTTGAAATAATTCAAGCTTTCCCTAGAAAGAAAACATTAAGAAACTGGAACAGACACAAAATAGAGCAGTGAGATTCATAACAAATGAATATTCACATTTGACTAGAGTAACACCTTTAGTAAAATCACTAAATTTAGAAAGCCTTCAGGACAGAAGACTCAAAAGTAAAGTAGCAATTATACATAAAACACTGAACCATAATCTTCAAATACAAAAACAAAATTTAATAAAATACTCTGAAAGACACAAAGATAAAGGCACATTCCTCATCCCATATGCTAGGACAAATTTGTACAAATACTCCTTCTTCCCTAGTGCTATTAGAGCATGGAATGGGTTGCCTGAAAACCAGTGACTTGGCAGAATTTAAGTCATTGGTTAATATGCATGACTAAAAAGAAGTTTTTGAGTTATAGACTTTTTAGTGAGCCAATACCTATTTGTCACCAGTACTGGAGAAATACTCAGATATAAAAACTAATGAACTTACACTTATGCTTTTGTGTGTTGTTATTGTTACTCTGCTGTTGAGGAGTCAAAGTAAATAGACCTGTTAGACATGTAGATAGTCAAAGTAAATAGACCTGTCAGACATGTAGATAAAGTAAATGGACCTGTTAGACATGTAGATAGTCAAAGTAAATAGTCCTGTTAGATATGTAAATAAGTAAATAGACTTGTTAGACATGTAGATAAATAAATAGACCTGTTAGAGATGTAGATAGAAGATTGGTCACACACCAAGAAAATATGCCAACAACAGAGCTAGACAGGCCATGGGTTGAAACTCTCAGGCACAAGATGCATGGGAAAACCAAAAAGAACATGGCGATGCAGTGGACTAGATGAAGCTGAGAAGAAAGAGCTATCATTTACTTTCTGTTGTTATTCTGATGCCATACTCACCATGTATATTTTATCAAAATTTGTTAAATTTATTAATTGATGCATATAATGTTTAGCATCTATGCCTAAAATGCACAAATATATGTATCTTTAATCTACTTAATTTTGAATTATAAATATTTATTAATATTGTGGTCAGAAAAGTAAAAGGTGGAAGTATTGATGTTCATCCAACGGAAAAAGCACTGGTAGTGAATTATGAACTGGAGGCCACCATACTGGGAGAGATGGGAGATCCCATGCTGGGAGAACGCAAGGAGTGTCAGAAAATGTAAGAATTTATTTAGGTGTACAAATATCTAACACAATAACAGCACATGATGATATGATGATGGCCTTTGAATAGAGTAGCAGAATAAACAGAAGCAAGTATAAAAAAAAAAGAAATCTAATAGACAATAATAAGATTAAAAGCTCTTAGACATTACAAAATGTTTATCTTCTAGATATTTTTTCTTTTAAAAATAAGACGAAAAAAAAATTTGATGTTTTATTTCTTTTAAGACAGTTGGAACCAGAGCACAACTTTCTAAATGGTGTTGAGATTCAGGGAATTTAAAGCATTATTAATATCTGCATCTATAACACTTTAAAAAATATTCTTGAAAGGAATTTCATCTGAGAAAATATATATTTATATGTGCATATGTAATTTTTGATTGCCATCTTGTGTCAACTTAAAGAACCATTTTCTGTTCCAACATCAGATAAAATTTTGTAATTCATTATCTAAGTATGCATATTACTTGAAATGTTCAGCTTCACAATATAAAATTCATTTTTCTGTTTTAAAGTTTAAAAAAAAGGGCATTCACTCTTCATGATCAATTTGTAATATTTTATGTTTTTTAGCATTCGGGTAAAAGGTTTACATGAAAACAGTGACCTTTCAACACTGGCTAAAGAAATCATTGAGAAATGTAAACTGATACATCCTAGTAAATTACCAGAGGTTGAACAGCTGTTGTATTACTTGCAGAATCGAAAAGAAACAGCACCACCTAAAGGTTAGAGAGGATTCAAGTTCTTTATTTTCATTTAGCCATTTTTATTTTATACTTTTTATACAGACAAACCATCCGAGTATTTTTATGATACGTTTTTTTTAACATACTTCACAAGTAAAAAAAATGTATCGATGGCACAATGATTAGAATGTATGGTTATAGAGTTTTGATCAAAATGAAAATAAATGACCCTAAAAATAATAGAAATCTTATTGCATTTTTTGATAAAAAAATATACTTTACCTTTTATTATCATTGCTTTAGCTTCAGGTAAAACCAAATTGTCAGACAAACCAGGGGACCCAGCATTCTCAGATGGATCTGAGATAAATGAGGTGGCTAACATCAACGATGTGGATGACTACCTGGAAATGCTGTATGAGGAATTGCCAGAAAAAGTCAAAGGCTGTGCTCTTATCTTACAACTTGCCAGAAACCCAGATAACCTTGAAGAATTATTTCAGAATGGTATCTTGTTGCATTTTTAGCATTTACTTTTTTAAAAATTATTCTGAAATAAATTTAATAAAAGCCTAAAAACTGAAAACATAAACATTTGTTTGAAAGTTGTAAACTTAACTTTTTTCTTCTCAACCTAACAAAGTGTTGTTTAACATTTCCAGAGACTGTAGTTAGTGCACTGGTGCGTCTCCTGAGAGAAGAATGGAAGCGCAGCACTGATCTGGCGACCAACATCATCTACATCTTTTTTTGCTTTTCTTCCTTCTCCTCTTTTCACGCAGTCATCCTCCACTTCAAGATGGGAACACTGTGCATGACCATCATACAACATGAGCTTAAGAAACATGAACTCTGGCAGGATGAACTCAATAAGAAAAAGAAAGCAGGTTGTTTCTCTTGATTAGTTCTTTCTTTTTTTTTCTTTATCTAAGATCTTTGTAGATGTCTTAAAGTACTAATGTTTTATGTAGACCTTAATCTTTACTTCGTGCATCACTTCATAAACAATGAAAAATATTGCTTTTGTCACTTTAATGAAGGAATTCGTGTATCTTTTTATTGTGAAATAGATGGAGAAAAGATATTTCTTTAAATTTTATTGAGGATAAATAAATAAATATATATAATTGGATATCTGGCACATCAGCACATTCTAGGCCATATCTAGACCATTTATATATTACAAAGTATTTATATAGAAGGTTAAGGTTAATACCTTGTTTACTTCATTGATGATTCTCTGACTAGTATGATTTTAGGTAGTAAAGTTCAATGGTATTTCTAATCGCTCAGATTTATTATATCTAGGTCAATCATACACATGACTGATCCAAACTATTGATACAATTACATTTATAAAAGTATTTTTTTAAATGTTTTTCTTGTTTTTAAGTTGAAATTGTCAAAAGAAATTTGTTATTCTGTGTCTTCTTTCTGTACATGTGGTTAGTGAGCTTTAACTTTTAAGTCTATTTATTTACTTCAAGAATTTGGTTATGCCACAATCATTTGTTTTTCAGCTTTGCTTAACTTTATTATTCTACAGATATTCTAGCATGTATTCTTTGTCATTCTTATTAGTTATTATGTGCTGGGAATATTAGTTTGCAACAAGATGTCCGTATGATGTTAATATTTAGGAATTAATCTTTTACAACTCTAGGCAAAGCTAGATACACTTATTAGAATATACAAATTAATTATATTTTCAGCTGACACAGATAAAAACAATACAAAACTGAGAGATGATTATGAAAAAAGTTTAAAGAAATATGAAGGTCTGGTTAGAAAGCAAGAACAACTTTTGAGAGGTGAGTTGTTTTTTAATGATTTGTGTATTCCAACTCTTTTAGTTGTTCATTCTTTTATTCTCATTGCCTCTCACCCTTGGTGGATCAGCAATCACTTGGGACTAGTTGATGTCATTCTTTACTGTTTGCATTAAGCAAAACAAATTAAAATCTTCTTTGCTCACTTACAATGTAAATTACATTCTTTATTTTTTTAGCATAATATCATCCTGTTTTATTATTTGAGTGTGCAATAACTTTTTGTGAAATACTATCTATGAGAAGTTCCTATTTTTCTATTAGACATTTGACATATACAGCTCATTTTGAATATTAATTGAGTAAAAATTTCTAGAAATGATTTCAGTCGGAGATCTTCAGTTTGGCAGCCAAACCATTTACGCCATTCATCTAGCTGCCTCACTTGTTAAATATAAAACAACATGCATCAAGAAACACTCCGATACTTTTGTTTTGATATATTTTAAACACTTTGAGAATGTATTTTTCTTTTAACTTTCTTTCTCTGCACTGTTGAAGGACACTTCATAATGTCATTTACTTTGGTTGAAGTTTCCTACACTTTGCTGTTGAACCTTATTGATAATCAGACTTGAAATAATGTAATTTATTTTGTTTGAAGTTTCCTACTATCTGCTGTTGAACCTTGCTGAAGATCTCAGTGTTGAACTGAAGATGAGAAACAAAGGGGTAGTGAAAATGTTGGTCAACACTCTGGACAGAAACAATTTTGAGCTCCTCATTCTGGTTGTTTCTTTTCTCAAGAAGCTCAGTATATTTATAGAGAACAAAAAAGAAATGGTAAGCTCAGTACATTTATAGAGAACAAAAAAGAAATGGTAAGCTCAGTACATTTATAGAGACCAAAAAAGAAAAGGTAAGCTCAGTACATTTATAGAGAACAAAAAAGAAATGGTAAGGTGAGTATATTTATAGAGAACAAAAAAGAAAATGTAAGCCAACAAACTTTGTTGTCTATATATACACTAGGAACATTCGGAATAGGATCTAATTATAGTTTAAATTATTAAAACTTTAGACAGTTGTTTTTTTTTAGTGTTTTTTAAGTGATAGCCTGCATAGATATCCATAAGTTCAATATCAAAGACAAAACGGATAGCAAGAATTTATTTTTATTTTTCTTAACATGATTTTCATCTTTCCAAGCTACATTGGGAAAAAAATAATTCTGTGTTCCTTGGGAAACTGTTAATAAAACCCTGAAGCCCTTTTTGGTTAACTTTTTCATTTTAGGTAAGCATAATTACAGGCCACTGTATGTCTATATAACAGAGTAATTATCTGTTAGTGCTGGCACATTGTAATATTTTACATAATAATCAAATTCTCCATCAGAGTTTGAACTTGAGACTTCCAGTTGGATTATAACTGCCAAACAAATGAGCTAATCCAATTCTTATTCATATGACCTATGTAATGGAGAAAATAAAAAGTTAGTAAAATATTATTTATTGTTCTGACAAAATAATACAATATATGATAAATGTATTTAATGTATTGTGTACACTATGAATCTGCAGGTTGATCTTAATATTGTAGAGAAACTTACTAAGCTGATTCCTTGTGATCATGAAGATTTACTCAACATTACTATCCGCTTATTATTGAATCTCAGCTTTGACCCAGACATACGCAGCAAGATTATCAAATATGGCCTCTTGCCTAAACTAGTCAACTTGCTCAGTAAGATAAATTTGTTGCTAACAATTAGTTCAGTTTTGTTTTGGAAGAACAAATGTTTCATATCTTAAAAAAAGGAAAATAATGTTGCATTTCAATTTCTTAATTACTTTAGCCTTTGAACCTAAAATGATATTTTGATTTGATTGTATTTTAAGAAAATCTGTATTTTTTAACACATTACTAATGATGGTCAATGCCGCTGCTTGGAGAAAGAGGACACTGCCTTGTTATGTGTTGGTGTTTGTTTCCTAGGTTATTGTTTTTTACTTAACTTATGTCCACTGTACACAATGGCAGGGTTTCTGTCCATGGCTTTTGCTAGTGAGAATTTAAGTCTCTCAGGCCCTCACTGGAATGGAGTTTGATGATGTTGACAGATATCATTAGATTCCTTAAATACTGATTAAAAATCTCGGCCACCTTTAGTTATCAAACTCTTACCTTTGGTTCAGAAGTACACCACCTTTCTTGTTAGCCAACATTTTCCTACTGTTACTTAGTTATTAATCACAAGATGTTTATGTATTTATTTCTCGTTATAAATTGCAGCCAATGAGAATCATCGTCTGATGGTATTATGCATTCTCTATCACATCAGTATGGATGACAAAGCAAAATCAATGTTCACATTTACTGATTGCTTTCCCATTGTAAGTTGTTTCTTTGACATTTTTTATGTTCTTCATGAAAAATTATATTTATATATAGAAACACAACTTTGTAAAAAAAAAAGATTTTGGTTCAAAGTATAAGAAGGGAAACTGATTATATTGAACTAAAATTTGTCGCAACTGAACTGAATCTGAACTAAGCACTGAGTTATCTCCCTTATTTGAATTCTTCCAGCTCTATATCTATTACCTTTTTTTCTGACATTCTTTCTAGGAAAGTGTTTTTACTTATAATATCATTTGAGTGTTAGCTATGTTAAAAAGCTTGCTGCTTGATAGGAGACACCATTGGTCATTTAAATAGGCCAACAAAGTGTACAAGTTCTGTTAACAGTAATGAACACAAATGTATTGTAATATACAAAAGTACTAGGAAAATAATTGGTAGAAATTAAAAGAGTAATTCATTTCTTGTAAAATTTCTTCAGGTACTTGGTCTGTCTCAAATACATTGATAGAACATTAGAAATTGGGGATCCTTGGAAAGAGAAAAATCTTTGTTCATATCTTTCTTCCAATTGACAGAGTTGTAAAAGATAAAAAAAGTCCAAAGTAAAAAAAAAATGTCTCTTTGCCAAGAATCTTTCCTCTTTAGAAGCACAATTCTTACCAGGCTTCAAAATAAACCTCCACACTGACTGCAGCTTCACTCTGGAGAAATATTTTGTAGTTACCAGGTTTCTGGAAAGAAATATTGCTATTTATATTGTAGACATTTGAAGCATATATTGTTTGGTAAAAAAAAAAAAAGATTGCTTTCAAAGGTGTAACCCACTAGTGTTAGAGACATTTTTAAGAGTAAATTATACAACATTTTTTCTTTACAATACATTTTTTTTTTTCAATTTTTTGTTTGCAGGTAATGAAACTACTCTTGGAGAGTCCAGAAACCCCAGACATAGAGTTACTTGCTCTTTGTATAAACCTGGCTTCTAACAAACGTGCAGCACAAATTATTTGTGAAGGTCAAGGACTGAAACTGCTCATGAAACGTGCCTTCAAATTTAAAGATCCTCTTTTGATCAAAATGATTCGTAACTTATCACAACATTCAGGGCCTACAAAAAACCTTTTCATAGTAAGTAAAAAAAAAAGTAAAGTTCCCCTTTCAGACCTTACGATCTATAGGGCAGATGATGTATAGGTCATCTGTTTCTATGGCCTATGGTTAACAAGGGTGTTATATGGCCAGGACAATGACCAAAAAAAGTCATGCAACTTGCCAGTTCAAAAACATGGGCGTAGAAAATTTTCCTAAAATTTGTGCAAAGTTTGTTCCCGTCACTGCTAATATTAGTTCTCTTCCTGATCCAATGGCACAGTCACACAAGCTTGTTTCCAAACTGAGTATTCTTTTAGGATCATGAGAACTGTTTCAGCTACAAAAAAATAAAATAAACAAGTTGACATTTTGAAAAGGAGAATAACATTTTTAGTGTTTTTGTGACAAACTTGTAGTCTATTGTTTTATTATGGTTAACTTCTATCAATACAACCTAATGCTGCTTGGAGTCTTGGCTTTGACGCTTCAATTGATTATATCTCTTTCATTTTGCAATTTTCAGCTTAATTTTGCAACTTGACTACAGAAGTAGCACCCTATTAGAAATGAAAGAAGAATTTGTTAAGTCCTATAACTTTTAGACCTTGTGTGCTTAGAAATATTGGAAAGACAATTCTGACTACTATTGTCAACTAATAGGTTGCATGTTTTTGTTTATCTTTTGTACACTCCCAGGATTACATCCCTGACTTGTGTTCACATGTACTTGATTGGGATAATGAAGAATTCAGTTTAGAATGTTTGGGAATCTTAGGAAATTTAACAATTCCAGAATTGGACTATGAACTTATATTGAAGGAGTACAATTTAATTCCATGGATCAAAGGAAAACTTCAGTCAGGTAAGTTGTACCTATACCTAGCTGATGCTTACTGTATATAGATTATGCATTACAGCCATATTTTTTCACTCAAATTTAGAACCAAAACATTTTATTTTTCTGTTAGTAAGAACATTTTTGGTTACACCAACTAGCTCTCTGACTCTACAATATGAATGAAAACAGAAGAAATGTTCTTCATCTTAAATTAAACTTCGTATGGTTTCCTTTTTTTAGTGTTTAAAAAGGAGGTTGGGTTTAATACTTAGAAATACTTATTTAGAAATTCCTGTTTTAAATGGTGAAACCTATTTGTTTATTAATTGACCTCAGCGATAAGTTAGTGAAAAAAAAAGAGTCAAGTTTCTTTTAGAAATGGAGTCATCTTTGGCTTAGGATGATGTAAAGATCATCTTTTTGCAAGTGTATCATGTGACGGGCACTATGTCCAGTCACCGTAAGCTAATGTCAGATAGAGTTGTATGGACTTGACTTGAACCATTCTCTTAACTCATGATGTCAGATAAGAGTTGTGGGGACTTGACTTGAACCAAGTGATTAACTTGTCATCCATCCAACTGTGTCAATATGCTGCAATAGATATTTTAATTCTAGCATTTTGATACTTTTTTATTTCTTAGTGAAAGTTTTGTGTTCTTGTGAAAACTTTGGTGGTGAAAATAATCTTGTGTCTACCTGTACTTGTATCTTGCATCTACCTGTACTTGTATCTTGCACAGGTTCAGCAGAAGATGATGTTGTACTGGATGTGGTCATACTTGTTGGTACTGTATGTAGTGATGATGCATGCGCCAAACTGTTGGCTGATAGTAACATCATACATCTGTTGATAGAATTACTGAACGGTGGGTATCTGTAATGTGAACATGTCAATTTAGTCATTGGAAGCTATTTGAATTTGAGTCAAATACATTATTATTAATCTTAAAAATAAAACCAATTTGATTAAAATTTAAAATCCTATTTTAATATTAATTTTGAAGTAAAATTTAGTAGCAATATACCAGCTTTTCTCTTGCATCAGTTTATTTTTTTTCCCTTTTTACAAAGTGTATATCAACTCACTCTGTCTATCTGTCTGTCTGGTAAAAAGTTTGTACACATTATTTCTTCCACATCAAATTTTAGATTAAGATTCAATTTTGAATAATTATTTCTTTTACCTGACAACACAAGAATCAATAAAAAAATTAATCAATTAGTTAATTATTTTGTAAATAATTATTTTGTTTGGTATCTTGAACAAGGGAAAGAAATATTACTTGACAGATGTGGTGGTATAAGATGAATTAGTCCTCTTGAGCCCTGAGTAATCTTTTTTTTTTTAATTATGCATTTTAAAAAATGATATGTAAACATTCACCAAATTACCTCCTTCTTCCCTTCCTCTTTCCCAACTGGTCCAGACAAATAATAGGATCATAGCGCATTGAGAAAGCTAAAAGCCAAACAAAAAAATTGGTAAAAATATTTCTATTCACACAGATTTATTATGTTTTGGTCAATTTGGTCAATCTGCATATAGTCACATGACTGATCCAAACTAATTGATACAAATACACCTGATATAAGCTTTTGTTTTTTAAAAACATATTTTTTTTCTTGTTGTTTTTGAATTCTTGAACACTTAAAAAATAATATGTTAAAATAAGTTCTATAACAAGGCCAGTAATCTTAAAAAATTATTATATTTAATTAGGCTAATCATCTATTTTACCATTATAAACTGAAGATGAAAATCACTTCTTATGAGCATTTAATAAACATTTTTAAAAGATTACATTTTTGTTTCATTTTTGTTTAAATATTGTTATAAGAATACTTATCAATGTCACCAGTATCCATCTCATATTTCTAGAGCACTATAGAATTAGTATAGTCTGTGTGAGCGTTGATTCTTCTTGGCATCTAGTGTAGGCTGGGTGTTTCCTCAGGCTTTTTTTTAATATATACATATATATATATAATATAATCCCCACATTTGAAAGATGTTTTCAGCCTTGGCAACTTGCTCCAACTCTGAATTAAAAGAGCATCTGGGCCTGAAACTGTAACTGGAATATCCATGGGACAAGGTGGGGTTGGCAAATGGCCCATTCTCCACCATCCACAGAGCTCTCCAAATTTAACTATTTTGCAGTAGTAAAGCTTAAAGGTGGACTGTGCCCTGGGTATGCCCTGTGGAATCGTCACATGGATCCAGGCCCCTTCACGCTATCACATTCACCAGTTCCAGAAAAAAAACTTTGTAATGGGTTTATATCCAGTATTAGAGCATAGTGAGACATAGACCTCTGTCTGGAGTAGTGCAGTCCAGGCCTTCATCAAAAAGCACCTAGAGGGGGGGGGGGGAAGCTCCACTATTATTCACTTAGTGAAATGAAATGCAAGTGGAAAGGCAGTGGGATTATTATTACTCTTGGTCATTTCCAAGCCCCGATACCCACATGGGGGAGTATCGCCACAAAGTGGAGGTTTGGAGTTTTCCTTCTCCTAAATGGGTAGCATTATTCAGGCTGACGAGCCCCATCAACACAAAGCTAAACTGGTTTTGAGGCGCCAGTGTTCCACCTTTCATCCCTTCTCCTGTCAGTTTGTAAGAACAGGTTCCGCCGGATTTTTGGGACAATCACACGTGAAGTCCAGGAGCTGGATTTGACTGTCAGAGGCATTTAGAGACGCAAGCCATGGGAGCATTTCTTGGAAAGTGGGTGCTTATCCCCACTTTCACCCCCGGCATTGACAGTCCTTTGGAACCAGTGAGCGTTGATAATATTTATTGCAAGGGATCTTTTGTTATGTTGGTAAATTGTATGTAGATAGCTACATTAAGAGTAAGTTTACATTTGTTTCTGTAGCTAAACAAGAAGATGATGAAGTTGTCTGCCAGATAGTCTATGTCTTCTACCAGATGATCTTTCATGAAGCTACCAGAGAAATCATCATTAAAGAAACTCATATCCTTTTAGACAAATGTTTTGGCCACGGTTATTTTAATTATCTTTGTTAACAGAAATAAGACCAGAATTGTATTTTGTTAATGGTATATATTACTACTTTTTTCTTTATTTTAATATTATTATAAAAACTCTGTGCTAGTTTATGGTAGTAAAATTGGTATGCATAAATAAATTGGGTGAGATTTTTGTTTTCTTAGACCATCATTGATTACATTTTGGAAAAAACAATTTGTATTATAACTGAAAAAAAAAATTCTCACATTTTAAAAATCTTAAGACATTTAGGTTAATATTCTACAAATGTATATTTACTCAGTTCTGTTTCCTTGACAACAATGTAAAAGCTCCTGCCTATTTAATAGACTTGATGCATGACAAGAATGCTGAGATCCGAAGTGTTTGTGACAATACATTAGACATGATTGGTGTAAGCACTTCATTAAACATGTAGCCTTACATTAGACATGATTGGTGTAAGCACTTCATTAAACATGTAGCCTTACATTAGACATGATTGGTGTAAGCACTTCATTAAACATGTAGCCTTACATTAGACATGATTGGTGTAAGCACTTCATTATACATGCAGCCTTACATTAGACAGCATTGGTGTAAGCACTTCATTAAACATGTAGCCTTACATTAGACAGCATTGGTGTAAGCACTTCATTAAACATGTAGCCTTACATTAGACAGGATTGGTGTAAGCACTTCATTATACATGCAGCCTTACATTAGACAGCATTGGTGTAAGCACTTCATTAAACATGTAGCCTTATATTAGACAGGATTGGTGTAAGCACTTCATTAAACATGTAGCCTTACATTAGACATGATTGGTGTAAGCACTTCATTAAACATGTAGCCTTATAGTTGTTTTTTTTTGTTTTTTTTGCAACAATTTACTTTATAGCATAAAATTCTGTTGGCCACTGAGTTATAAAAGAAATGTTGTTTTTTTTTACTTCTTTATTACACATTGCAAAGGCACTTTACACTTCATTCAAACTTTACCAGTAGAGTCCAATTGTTTCTTTTTTATGGAAACTATTAATAGCAATCGAAACATAATTGAAATATATTTGTTCCTATTCTTATCAAGTGCTGGTTGTATGTGTGTGTGTTTTATGTTGTTTGTTTTGCATCTATATCATTATTGCTATGATAGTAATGATGAGGCCAACATTGGTTGTCAAACTGAATTTCCATTTGTTTCAACTAATGAAATGATCTTACCCTATATAAATTACTTCTAGAGGTTTATATATGGGTATTTTAAGAAAGATCATCAATCTCAGTCTTTTGTTCCTTGTCACAGCAATGTTAGTAAGTCTCTAAAGGAAATGGTATTCTTATTCCTAGTGTACTCTGTTTGTTTTATTTCTCACTTCATTGCTCAACATTCAAAGAACTTTTACACAACTAGTTATCAGACTTGGATATTCTATTAGTTATCTAGGGGGGATACAGTTTTTTTATTGAATCTATTTTTCACCTCTCTTATTGTTTTGTTTCTATTACCCAGGAATTTGACGAAGAGTGGGCCACGAAAATTCAGCTTGAAAAATTTCGCTGGCACAACTCCCAGTGGTTGGAGATGGTGGAGTCCCGTCAGGTGGATGAGTTTGCTGACCCTTCATACATGTATCCAGATGAGCCAGGATTTGACCCTTACTTACAGGATGCAGACATTTTGGACAGGCCTGATCTTTTCTATGGTGAATACTAACTTATAAAATAGTTAGTGAGATTTGGTGTCATCCAGGAAGGTGTCTGTGTCATTCAGGGAGGTGTTGGTGTCATCCATGGAGGTGTTATAAGTTCCTTACTTTGTATCGAACCTAAAGTTGTGTTTTAAATCTTCTGAAAGAAACCAAACTATTATAATCTGTATATTTTAGGAAAGTCCCAAAGAATTTACAATTCTGCAGTTTTTTTTTTGGTTAGTCTTTCACTTAGCAATTTTTTTTTCTTTATTCATGACTAGATTGCTTTTAAAGTCTAACATATAAATTTGTTCTATTTTATGTTTTATGAACTCCATTTTGTGAATGCAGACTAGTTACTTGTTAGATAGTCTTGTCTGTTCAGACTTTCAGGTGATGTGATGTGCAATTTTATTTTTTTATCTCTGTATCTGTATTGGGGTTTTAAATTATCCCTTATCCCACTAATATAAGGGGGACAGACACACTGCTGATTAACAAGAATTCAAGAGCAAGATTATTTTGAATGAAGATAAATATAGATAAAAGGGAAGGAATAACAAGCACAAGGGAAGTAATAACAAATTTCTAAAGCTTATTCATAAAGGAAATTCACAGTTTAGCATCCTTAGCACCTGATGTAAATTTTTGATTCAGAATATTTCGATTTAATAACTTTTTTCTTACACCTACAGTTAACCTGAAAAAAAAAAGATTTTCAGGCTTTCAAATGGTAGAACTTTATTCTAAATTATCATAGAGTTTTAAGCAAATTAGTCAGAAAGCTATAGATTAAAGAAGTTTTATTTTTTTTCCATTGGTATGTGACATTGGAAAAGAACAAATTTAAAAGTTGACTAGTTTCTTTATGTGATGTGTCACTTATTACATTTCTATGTTTGTTTCAGAAGGTTATGACAACACTGGACACTTGACACCTGAATACATTGATGACGCTGGAATGTACAGTGACTTTTACTCCCAGCAGCCATATGGGTAAATATATACGACTTTTGCTTTTTTATTTGACTCCATTTTAGAGGGGGAGGGGAAGGCACTGATACAAACAAAAAAGACTTTGCTTATTGTTTTTTTATTACTTTTTGAGACTGAACTTAAGTTGTAGTAAAGAACTTATGATGATACAGATGGTCATGTTGTTCTCAAATATAGCTTACTGTAATTAGAAATAATAACTATTATTTGTTATTTTATACAATTTTATTGCTAGTATTGCTAGTATTTCATATAAAGAGAAGGTTTACTTTCAAATTGTTTGTTCATTGTATTCTGTAGCTATGAACCTGATGACCCTTATGTGCGACCAGAGGCTCATCTTGGCTTTATAAGGGATGCTCATCAGGGTGATCTCTATGGACGTGGAATGGACCCTTATGAACAAGACTATGGCCAGTATGTGAATGGGGACCAAGAAAAGAGTCCCATGTATAGGGACTATGGATATCGATAACTTTTCTATTGCTGCTGATGAAGTGAATGAAAGAATGTGAAGGTCAGACTTGTAAATTGTTTTTTCTTTACAGTAAAGGTCATTGATAACGATGATGTGAATGTATTGCATACTTGTACCCCTGAGTTTTTTTTTTTTTATTTATATATTGAGAAAATGTAACAATGTAGAAATAAGTCAAGCTATTTATATTGTTTTGTATTTTTGGCTGATTTCAAATCACTTCTAACTTTACAGCAAATGAAGGCTATGAAAATTAGTTGTCCATCATTTGAAAGCTAGGAAAGAAAGATATGCAGTCTTTAGTTGGAAAACTAAAATTAATTTAGCTATTGACTCTCTTGACAATGTACTAGCATTTAGGTAGTATTCAAATGAGTTGTGTCATCTATTGCACAATATCGTCATTAAAGGTGTTTTTTGTCAGTTGGATAAGAACATTTGACAAAATACAAAAATATAATTTTTCAGAAGTAAAAAAAACAACAAAAAACATGACAAGTGTGCTTTCTTCTTGTGTAGCCTACAACTAATTTTAGAACTGGCTGTGAATCTATTATTGACCTATTGTTAATTATAATTATATATTAGAAGTGAGTCTGTTGGATTTGACTGGAACAAATGAATAATAGACAGTTGTGGTTTTTATACCAAGACTGCAGCAACTTTTTTTTTTTTAGCTGCTGTCTCTCCACTGCACTTTTGGTTATTGGCCTCAAACTATCAGCCCTGGCACATGAAGCTTCAAGACTTTGTTGGGCAATACTGGTATAGTTTCATGAGTTTAGTCTTGATAAGGATAAGTCTTGGATGCACTTTATTTGTAGCAATCTAATGCTCTCATTCTAACATTTGGTATTTTATTACATTGATGGATAAGTTTAAAGCATCTTATTACTTGAACATAATGATATACATAAAAATATGGAAACTCTGATTTATTATTGATAACATTTTATTTTTTGATAACTGTAATGGTCATTTTTTTTTAAACATTTGATTATCATTGCTCTTAAATTCTTTGTCTATGATTTGTAGACAAGTCCTCATTAAAGTTGAGATTTCAATAGCGATCTCAATTCCTATTTCTAGCATAATAGTTATTATGTATTTTGTAAATAAAAATTCTTGAATTACTTTTAAATATCTCTAGCTATATAGCATGCTCAGTGTGCTATGGTCCTATAGTTTTTTGTAGGTGACTGGGAGAAAAGAAGGTTTCTGTGCTGACACTTGTCAAACACTACTAGGCTCCAGTGGAACTCAAGCCTTCTTGATAGGTAACCAACCAGTTCTGCCACTCCCCACACACTTTCAAATCATGTACCAGTTACCAAATGTCAACACATTTTAAGTTCCGTCCATTCTTTTTAATATCATTGCCTAAAAAAATCTTGGTGTATGTTGTAAATGTTTTAATTTATTTGTTTGAAAGAAAGATGGTTGATTCGTATATCAAGTAAAAAAAAAGCAAAAACAAACAAAAAAAAAGAACAACCTAAAATTAAATGAATATTTAATTTTTTGTCAATTTCAGTTTCATAACATTTTTTTTTGTTGGTTTACATTTAATGGTTTTCACTAAACTTTGAAAACATACCGGAACAAACTATCGATTTAAAGAATCAGAATTGTGTAACTGATATTTTTACTCCTTACTAATGATACAATAAAAAAAGGAAAGCAGTCATTTTTAAAACAATATAATTGTCTAATTAATAAAATACAGAGGGTTTTATTTTAGAGTTAGAAAGTAAAAAAACACATTTTTAACTGTGCTACAACTGTTAAAGTTCCTAAGAATGAAAAGATGATTTGACAGTTTATCACAGACTGAATAAGGTTTTGCTTATAAACAAGAGTTGACAGTTTATCAACAGACTTAATAAGGTTTTGCTTATAAATGTCTGTAGTTTTATTAGTTTACTTAAATATTAAATATTTTTTATTTTTTTTTTGTAAAGCAATTTCATACTTTCCTCTATTGACCTGTTGAAATGAAAAAATAACATTTGCACAACCAAGGCTTAACGCTTTTGGATGTAGGTCTCTTCTAAAAAAATTATTATCCTGTTAATTTCATTTGTGTTGTTATAATGCAATGGGATACCTACAATAACTAGATGAAAGTATTCCATGCTGGATCAGTTCTACAAACACATTACTTGTTTACATTAATGATACTGTGAGCCTTATTGCTTTATGTATAAACTGGCATTTGCACATTTGGTCTGAAATAAATTGTTTAGTATCCAATCAAGTCTTTGTTTTCATTTACTAAATGATATCTTTAGCAGTAGGTCCTTTAAAAACATAGTGTGAGAACCATTAGTGTATCTAGTCTTTCTGAATCTGATTAAGAAATATAGTTGGAAAGAGAAAGCTCTTGTGTCTTTGATCTAGCATTTGAAAAAGGTTATAAAAATAAGTGTGATCAGCTGACCCATGTGGGACAGTCCTGGGTGCTGCTAGCGGTCAATTGCGTCAAGAGACGGAGCTGCAGAAAAGTGCAGGTATGGATACTATAGGTCGATATCACCCATGATATGGTCATGAGAATTTGTAGAAAGGAACTGTGTTCAAGAAGGCCTTGGTAAACCTGATATAAAGAGAGAGAGTGTGACAGGGTTAGGGTGACTTCCTCCAAAACAGTTCAGTAAAGCAAGACAGTCCAGTACAGTATGTTCAGATGGAAGTTGGTCTGGGATAGTTGAGCACGGCATAGTTCAAGACATGACAGAGTCCAGTACAAATTCAATACAAGTTAGATGTTTAGTGATGCCAATTGTACAGTATTTGTCTGTTAATGTATTACACATTCAAGTATCACCTTATTTGGAGTTCTTGAGCTGAGCAGTGTTTGCAGAGAGTCTGGTGAGTGAGAAATGTAGCAGTATTTTATTACTTTTTTTTTTACATTTATAATTGATAGTGTAGTATTTTATGTACTGGGACTGTTTTTCTTCATCCATTGTTTGTCATAGAGTGAAGGCAAATCAGGTTGACTATCTTTTAACTTAATCCAGAAGTGACTATTAGATGACATACAACTGCAAGACAAAGTGAGGTCTAATTCTGAGATAACATTTAAAAAAAAAAAAATTTTAAATTTTATTATTACTTTTAACATTTCATTGAACAAAAGTGGTCTGAAAACAAACAATGGTTTTACAGGTCTGAAAACAAACAACCGTTTTACAGAAAAATAACTATCTAAAAAAATAAAATATTTCGTCTGTCATTTTTAATCCTGTTGGAAAGTAAGAGACAGAACAAATTTTAATAACTTAATCACTTTTCACATTTTATATTTGGATTAATTAAACTTGCATTACTTATAATGTATTTTATAAATTGATAGCACAAAAATATGTAAGCGAAATAAAATTTTATTTTAATTATAAAAAAATTGTCCCAATAAGTTATAGAATGAAAATAAAAACATAATGATCAATAATAATGTATTGTGCAGCAAACTGCTTATAACAAAAATATCACAGTGATGATAATAACACCAAATATTGGCAAGTCTTTCATTGGAAGAAAATGTAGATACTCCACATTCACAATGAAGGAGAACACTGACAGCAGTTTGACTACAACTCACATTGCTTCAGTTTACTTCAAGTTCTGACAATTCATCATAAGTTTTCCCACTTAATATAGAAATTTAAAACCTATTTTATTTAATGAGCGATTCCCTGCAAAGATATAAGCAAAAAATATGCTACAAATACAAAACAAAAGAATGACTGAATAGAATAACTTAACCTTCATCATGCATAAAATTCAAGACATTTAAACAGAGCGGATAAATTAAAATTAACCCTGATTTAAGATGGAAAATTAACCCAGGAAGCACTTCTTCTAATACTGGAAGATGGTCTATGAGGACAGTATCTCATAGATTTAGCAAACCTTGAATCTTAATTCATTGATTTGTATGCTAAAATAAGTTGGGTTTTTTTTTTCAGTCCTAGATCACTCAATACAGATAAAAGCTAAAAATGAGTATAAAAAAAAATTTAAGTTGATGCTCCAGATTATTTTTTATTTTGCAAGACATCTTGAAAAATGCAATTTGTTCTCAATTAGCAGAAAGACTATAAAACAAATTATTCAAAAAAGTTTTAGGTTAAATGTACATTCTAATATTTAGCTAGGAGTAAGTTTAATTTAAGTAATATGCATGCACAATTTTTTCCCCTTTCAGCTGCATTGTTCAAAACCATTGATAAATACAAAATGTGTTTCCTTATGTGTATTCTACTTGGCAGTAAGGCTGCTTAGTTCATATAGAACACTAAAACTGTGATAAATGTACCGTGTTTGAACCTGGGTGAAACAATTACAATAAAATATTAAATACTGGTATATGAAAATATAGTAGAACATCTATGTAACAAATTTTAGGAACAACTACCTGTCAATCAAAACATCTATTTCTTACCACTCAAAAAGTCAAAGTAGAACTGTCACATTTTAAAAGACAATTCTATCATTTAGAAACAATTGTGCAAGCCACTAAAACTAAAATAACTTTTGTATTTTATTATATAATCTAACCTATTTGATTTTTGTTTGTAAAGGAAAATGAATTGGCTACAAAAATGTGTAATAAATAAAATAAATTACTCAGGAAATTTTTTTTAAATATAAAGTTTAAACTGAGCACAGAAAAAGGAAATATATAAATGATATAATAAAAGATTTAACTTTTTAATTATACATTTAATTTATAAATATTGAAAAATAACAAAACTAAATACATTTTATCACTTCTAATTAAATAAAAGATGAACAAATGCACTAAGACATTGTATTATTTACATTTTTTTGGGTCATGAAATAAACTAAAAAAGAGGAACCACTAACATAATGTTTATTTTTTAAAAATGTGTTGGTCCTGCTTACAATTTACAAACAAAACGAAAAAAATCACTCTTACATCCGTAAAATAAAAAGTTTGATAATAAAAAGATAGTGAAATAAATATTATATACCAAGTTACACCAGCACTAGCGAAGCTACTCCCTGAGACTAAGCTGCACTGAAAGAGTTGACTGAAAAGCTAATTCTCCTATGGGATTTGCTCAAGTAACTATGAAATTCATTAATGAGCAGCTAAAGCAAATAATACTTGAGTGTCCCAGGAATGACTGAAAATTAAAGGTGAGCTTGAAAGTACCTTATTAAGAAATTACTATTCAATTATTATTTTAAAAAAATAAATAAATAAAATGACCACCTCATACATTTGTTCAATTGTGAGACTGGTTTGTATATCACATTTGTTTCATATATTTTCTTCTGTACTGGTAGTTTTTAGTTCACCAGCCAACCATTAGAAACTTTTGATAACAGAATAATCTGAGATTTATTTTCTTGTTTTGAATGACTCCAACCAGAAACAGTCTCATTGATTACTTTTTAAAGACTTATTTTTCAGCTGAATAACTTTTATTTCCCTTTTTTTTTTCTGGCTGTATTTTTAATTTTAAATTGTCTTTAAGATAATCATTCATTATATTAGTTAATACCACAAAATTAACAAGAAACAATGAAATAACCCACCAAAAAAAAAAAATCCCAGATATTAAGCAATTGTTAGAGAAGCTTTGTATGCATTACAATAAATGCACATGTGCAGACTATATATAAAGAAGTATAAGGCAGTCATCAATTTGTAAATGCAGTTTTTTCCTTTCAATCTTCTAGGCAAAAGCCCCACTACATTTTGAAACTAAACAATAAATCCAATTTAAAGAGCTTTATCAGGTAATAAAAGTGTGAGTTAGAAGCACAAGTTTCACATTGACATCAACAATGGCAGAGAATTAGTTTATATAAAGATCCACAAGAACATAATCAATCAACAAGCATCTAGAGCTATAAAGACTTCCAGAACTGATATCTGTGGGTAATAGACATTTGTATTGCACACTTTGCTAGTGCCCTCTCAAGTCGAGTTTGTTTAACAATATTGTTTACTCAACTTGTCTGTTACAAATGTTCAGTGTCCCAGTCAGCATTAGCTTCACCCCAGCCTCCCACATCCTGAAAAGAAAAAAAATGCATTGAACTTTATTTATTATTCTCTAAAGCTTAGGGTATATACATTCAATTCCAATCATAATTATTAAACATACAACAAAAGAGAGCTTGAGATACTCAGATCTCTTATAAAAAGCCCTGGATAAAAACCCTGTGGTTGTGCATGTATCCATACAAGTCAAGAACAAGTGGCTTCCCTGACTGCTTGTGATGTCAGAATTCAGGCAGTCAAAAAAATATTGAGTCATGGTTTCCTCATCCTCATACTGGGAAGGTGTTGGGGGGTGGGGGAGAGAACTGTGAGCCAGTAGTTCAACTTCAATGTAAGTCTATTTAAGTGATACTCTCCCATTTCTACTAGTGATTCTCTCCCATTTCTACTCCCTTTCAAAACCAACCACAAAAATGTTCAAGTCGCTATTGTAGCTGGATCAACAGTGAAAAGCCCAACAATAAAGATTACAAGAAAAAAGTTTCCAAGGCAATGGTTAGAAAATTGTTGAAAGAACAAATTGATGAAACCAAGGAAACAAACATTTTAGAAAATTATATAAGAGAATTCATTTCTCCCAACCAAATATTGTCATCATGATATGATTTTCTTCTGTAGCTATAATCTCCCTTTGTTGTTTTCAATGACACAAGTTGGCATGTATTTGAGCTTACAGGTATAACAGTAAGTACAGAAATGTTCAGGACAACGAATGAAACTTTAATATGGTTGTTTTTATTACATTGCCTAAATGTAGTCTTAAAAATGAAGATAAAATATTCTGTACTTTGCTAAGACTTTCAATTTTCAGTCAATGAGAATTTTGGGGGCTATAAGCACTTAACTTTGATTTAAATAACTGTTGAGTTTTAAAGAGAGCCAACATTTCATTCCAAGATAGAACAAAGTACCTACAGAACTAGCGGGTAAATCAAATCAATTTATATTCTTCCATCCTAGTTTAGCAAGGTCATTTGTCGTCAACAAGTACATCGAAGCCTAATTTAATAAAGCGCTGGTTGTGTGTGTGAGAGTGTGTACATGTATCAGTGTGAATGTTTTTCATGTTATACTAGTTATGCTGAGGTGGGCTGTTTTAGTCAAACTGGATTTCCATTTGTTTGGACCAATAAAATTATCTTAGTTAATTCACCTACAATTCAGAACTTTCTTACAATATAAAGATTACTTTTTAAATCACCATAATGAGTAAATTATTTGAGAAATGATGCAAGGGCTTAACAAAATGCACTTTGCTCAATCTGAATAGAAGGTAATGATGAGTTTAATCTATTGTGTTTATTTCAAGTAGATAAAGGAAGTTTCTTAGCCAGGTTAGGACTTAAAATAAAATCTGGATATTAACCAAATGGTAATATCAAGATTTTAATCTTATTGTTTCCAAAATTGCATTTTCCACCAAGAGGTTAATTTGTCACTTTATTTATGTGATAAGTCATACCTCCTCAGTAGCAGTTATCTTTACAGCAAAAAGTGAAGCATCTTTATTAGATAGAGATTCTTTTTCTGCACTCACTGGCTTGGAAGTTTTGGAACTTGAAGACATTTCAAACTCATTAGGGAGCTTGGTGTTGGTCTCCTCTGTAATTAGTGAGTCACCTTTGGATTGGGTCATTAAAATTGTTGGGGCCATGTCTGCAAAGAAATCTAACTCAGCTGGTGGAGATTTAGGCACAATTTCAATACTCTTGATATCCAGGCCCATTCCTAGATCATCATTTCTTTTGGATTGGGATTTTGCTGAAGAAGTTTTGGCACTTGAATTTTTTTCTCCTGACAGGGGCTTTTTACCAGGGGAGCTAAATTTTGTTATAGAATTAGCTTCAGCAGCTTCCCAGTTGTCACTGCCCCATTCATCTAAAGTTTCTTTATTTGTATAAACTGTTGCAGCCTCTGTCTGCTTTGGTTTAGTTTTTAATGTTAATGGGCCGTTGAAAGTTTTCTCTTTATTCACTTTCTTCTGAGAATTCCAGCTATCATTTGGAAAACTGTCTGACCAGTCCACTTTCAGAGGAGGGGGAGAAGGAGCAATTCTATTTTGATAAGGGCTAGGGGATGTCTGTACTTTAGCTGCCACATTCTGCGACATGTTCTCCAGCTCTGCCTCAATCTCTTCACTGATTCTTTGCTCATCATTCTCCCAGTCTGACCAATCAGGTGACTCCTTGCCATCTCCATTCTCAAAACTCTCCCCACTTTCGGTCACCGGAAGAGACTCAGAATGGTCAATGTCTCCATTAGATGTAGGGTTTACCACATCAATAGTTTCAAGATCCAAACCTGCAGCCTGCTCAATGGTCAGACATGATGTTACACTGTTACTATCCATGGAATGTTCTGTAATGAAACAAAAAGCCGTTTATTAGGATTTGTTTCTCGCTTGTTTTGTGAAGAGTTAATATGTAAATGTTTCATTGTTAACAAAAGTGATGTTATTCTTTAAGTGGATAAAAGTGTTTGGTGCAGAAGAACTCAGTAAAACAAAGCCAATAAGTAACCATGATGTTGTTCAATTTGATACACTCTTTACTTTCTATTTTCAATACACTCCAGAGAGTTAATATTTCAACGCAGCAACAAATGTTCAACATTAATATCAACTGTAGTAAGAGTACACAGGTTAACTCATTAATGGATATAGTTATTGGTTATTTCCTTATGGACATAAATAGAGACACTGATAAAGATGTTAGTTATCATCAAGTTTGAAAGAATAGAGTACAATCTTCAAACCTTGTTCTAGAGATGTTAAGTATTATGAGGTTTGATTGTAATGAAATAGCTGATACCTATTATGTTTGTTTAATGAGAATGCATTCACAACATTGATGTAGCGTGCTGCTGTCTAAATATTTTATGTCAATTCATTTATCTTTATAGCTTAATAAAGCTTTGTGTGGTTTCTCTGCAGTGTTATCTTATTACATAGTATAAAGCCTAACTTACAGACACTCAAAAAGTGGGACCCAGCCCCCCTCCCCTCCAAACAGCTTCATAATAACCTGATTACAAAAAAAAAAAAGACTTCAACCAGACCTTTGTTATTATCATCTTGGACTTGCTCTTTCAATTTTTTCCTCCTCTCCTCTCTCTTAAGTTTGGCTTCCTCTCTGCGTAGTTCTCTCTCTCTAGCTTTTTTATCCTTGTCTAATGAGCTCTTCTCAACAGAAGATAACTTCCTGCAGAGTGATACGTACAGTGTTTTAAATCTACATACACAACACCATGAATTACTAATTACTACAGTTTTCTTATAAACACATTTTGATGTGTTTTGTTTTTTACCAAGTCAACCAATACATTTTAGATTTATCTTGTAAACAGCCTGAACTGTTATAAAGAATGAGTATAGTATACAGTTTATCCAAAAGAATTAAAGCTAATGTGCATATATGACAAAAAAAAACCAACTTACTTAGTCATTGCAAGGTCTTTTAAAAGAGGTTTGTGAGATAAAGCTGAGTCAATGTTCTTGGGTATATCCATCTTTAGCAAATCTTGAGGGGACAATTTCTTGTAGATACAAAAATAATGTTACAATCATTAGGACTAAGGAGTTTAAAAAATTATATACAAGCAGTCATGTTCCCAAATCAGTTTGTATATAGATCAAAAGACATGTGTACATTTGATGAGTATTTTGTAAGTCATATGAAGGGTTAGGGTTATTGAAGGGTTATTGTTAGTAGATACATGTAGAGTTATATTCAGCAGGAGGAAAATATATGTGAAATATTTAAAAGCAAGTTTGCAATGAAACCAAAAGAGACATTTATTATGGAACTATTTGCATTTTGCTCTCTTTAAGTTATAATCATTATTTTTAGCATTGAATCTAACATTTGAAATCTAGATCTAGAACTACTATGATAATAAATAGGATAGTGCATACTCAGCAATAAACATGAATTATAATTTTTAATAATTTTAATGATTAGATCTTAAACTAAACCAGATCTAGATTTATTACCTAGATTTAGAACAGGGGAGTATCACCAGAGAATGCTGACCATGTCCTCCAAAACTGCCCTCTTTACCAAGAGGCCCGTATAAGACACTGGCCACAAAACACCCCAATAGAAAGAAAACTATATGGAGAACTCCCTGATTTGGAAACCACTGCGCAGTTCATCTCATGTATTGGTCTAGTCATCTGAACACTCCAACATAACAATGAGAACGAAGAAGAAGAAGAAGAACAGGGGGGGATCTAGATTTAGACTAGTCGTATAATCAAGTCTAGCGCGAAGATTCAAATTTCTAAATCTAGATCTCTCAATGTAAAAATAAAACTATTGCTTTTGAATTACATTTTCCTGATCTAGATATATGCCAGTGACTCTTAAAATATCTACAGAAAATGAAGCAGTGTACATGTGCATGATAGGAACTTCTGGTTTTGGTTAAATTTTTTATTGAATGAAAGCTGACTACATAGAGGATCTGCAGTTTTCCATTAAGACAACTTGTAAATTTTGTCTATTTTACAGGAGATTTTCAGACCTTTTACATATAATTTGTCATTTCAGATTTCCAGGAACTCATGGAAAATCAGGAGACAGTTGGAACACTGCATTTAATATTCGATGTTAAGTTGAGAGAGCAAACTTATGAGTATGTTTCTCTTACACCGGTCAAGAATAAGAGCAGATAGTAATGTAGACAGACTTTCTTTTATGTACCTCTTGTATTTAGTATTGGCAATGGTAGGTATCTTTATTCTTCTAACATAATTGGGAAGCGTGGTCAAAAGGCTAAGTACGCTTGAACTTGGCATGTCTTGGCTACCTATAAAGGGGGCTCAAGGTTCGACACCCGACTCAGGCAAAGTTGTATTAACTGAGTGCCTAAAGGCAGCACGGTAAACCTACACAAAGATATCCCCTCCCCCCACTGGTCCACAAATGAGATTGGACCAAAGCGCTCTGAGCATGCTGTAAGCATGAAAGTAGTGCTATATAAAAGCTATAATTTTTTAACTATTTCTACTTATAAAAACAATAGTTCTCTACCTTTGGCAATCCATGGAAAAAGAAAGGTTTCCTCCTGCCACCAATAACATAGTCTCCACCTAACAGAGGTACAAGATCTGCCAGGGCTCTAAGACTGGCTGCAACTATTTTATCATTTGTGTCTCGAATACCTATAAGAATCTTAATTTACAGAAGACAAAAAAAATATTTAAAAAAAAAACAAGAAAAAAATAAAAATACATAAAAAAAAACAACAACAAAGCTAATATTAAAAGTTATTTTGCATCAGTCATGTAATCAAATTTGTAAAAGATCTAGACTAACAATAATAAATCTGTGGGATTAGAAATATTTGTACCAATTATTTCTGTTTAGCCCATCACTTATCTGGACTAGTTGGGAAGGAGGGTGGAAAGAAGGAAGTATCTGGGTGAATGCATTTTAATGCATTAAAAAAAGGTTGTACAACTTGAATTCAAATGCAGGGCTCAAGCCTTCTCAAGGGGACTAATTCAACTACAACCACATCTCGCTAGTACAATTTCTTTCGCTTGTTTGATACCAGACAAAATAATTAATTAATAGTTAATTAACTAACTGGTTAATTTTTTTTTTTTTTATTCTTGTTTTGTCAGGTGCAAGAAGTAAATGTGCAGAATTTCAACTTGATCCGAGATTTAGTGTGGGAAAGTAACATCTAGAAACTTTTTATAGACAGACAGAGTGATTTGATAAATGCTATGTGAAAACAAGTATTTTGTTCTTTAAACAAAAGGAAGGGAAAGGAAGAAGTTATGATAGAGTAACATAAATGAAATAAATAAATAAAAAAATTATATATATATATATATATAAAGATATATACAAATATTTTTAGGAAAAGTTATTTTTTAAGAGTATAATTAGAAAACAACTATTTTGCTATCATTATGCAAATAAAGTCTATGCAGTTAGGTGTGCTTAAAAGTGATCTGTTAAAAATGTATTATTTGAAAATAAAATGTAAATACATACATATAGGTAGATAGATAGATAGATACATACATACATACATAGATAGATGGATATAGACAGACAGAGGATTAGATGATTAAGAGAAATGACTCTGCGAAAATTAATCATGACAATGTCCACTGACAAAGTACCTGTATAAAAATATCATCTTCTAGCTGTTCCCTGGAGAACAAATGAGCAAAATGTGAAAAATGCTCCAATAAAATCAAACGAATGTGACTATCGTGAACATGGAAGATGTTGAACAAATGGTTGATCACAAATTCTTTATACAATGATTCAGGTAACAGCCCTCGAACAGAGCTAGATCTACCTCCACTTGAACCTGGGATAAAATACAATTGTTGTTACAAAATTGTTATAAGGCAAAGCTCAGAGAAAGAAAAGAAAAAAATAAAAATTGTTGGCTGACTGACTAGATTTCAAGTTACTTTAGTACATTATAACAAAAAATGTTACAAACTAACCAATCAAATTTACAATCTTATAGTTATAAGTAGCTAACAATAAATGATTACAGAAAAAAAAATTGTTTCCATGTATCTGATTCCTTACCATTTTTTGGTACAAGTAAGTCAGGTAGGACCAGCTTTTCAGCCCATTCATTCAGCAACACAAACCTGGCCAGAAGTGGCATAACCAGTCTTCTGGCCAGGACAGTTTCTGACAAACTTTGTAATCTGGGCAGCAGAGTGCTGGAATTCAATAAAACCATACCAGCAATGTTAATTCATTTACACTTTAAATTACATTTAATTCTGAACTGAGACTATTATTTAAAAAAATCATTTTCAGATAAAACAAAAGAGTGAAACAATATTTAGCTAAAATAGTTTATAATGGGATATGATCAAATAATCAAACTACTCAATAACCAAAATTTGAGAAAATTTTAGAAGATCTCACTATATAAGAAGCAAGAGTGTAAAATGGAGTCCATTAGTTTTAAAGCTTGATAAATTTATTTCTGTGGCTTTGTTTCTGAAATTAAATTATATTGGTTATTTTTCTGTGTGAGTTTTTCAATTCTTTGATTACAATTCAGATTATAAAAAATATTCCACTCTTTTCAAAGATTTGTAATCTTTCTTCTTGATTCAAATATCACTAATGATGCTTAATCTAGTAAACAGAAATACAAAACTGTATTTTTCCCAATATCACATACAAATCATTAGACAAAAATATGAATGATCCCACTAAAAAGCAATTGTAGACAGGTAAAAAACAACAACCCCTCAATGTCACAATATACCATGACCATGAATTATGATACCACTTTTAGCATTAACAAATACAAATATTTATTGACTTTTTGTATTTTCTTGATCCCAAACAGTCATTGAATAACACAAGCTGTATTTTTTTTTCTGTTAAAATTTTTTTTTTATACAACAATGCAATATTCCTAATTTTACAAATAAAAAGGATTCACTTTAAGTAAACCTAAAAAAAAGTCACTGCATCATAGATAAAGCTACAGGTGAAATAGATTTTTAACAGTGCTTTTAATTTACAAGATCTAAATTTGAGAACAAAAGCAGCTTGACAGGCTACTTGAAATGTTCATAAAGTGGGAAATTGTGTGTGTTTTTTTTCAGTGTTCTTTTTCTGTGACTTCCTATTCAACTAGTGAAGTCTTCATTTACATGTTCACTTTCTTCCATACACTAATTAGATATTCTTCTTCTTCTTCTAGCCAGCTTTATTGCTGCTGAGCTGTGAGCTCTTTTGCAGACTGTGCCAAGGAAAAAAAGTGTGCTGTTTTCTTCAGTTGTTCAGCACTGCCGTACAGGGTGTTGGTTATGTTGGGCTGTAGTGGAAGTAGGGTCTGCCTAAGGTGGATTAGGGAGGGGCATTCAAAGAGGATATGGTTTACGGTTTCAAAGGGGTGGGCGCAATGTCTGCAAAGGGGTAGTTGTGTGGAGTTTATTTTGTTCAGGTGGTAATTTAATAGTGGTGTGTGTCCTGTTCTTAGTTGGAAGATTGTAGATTGTTCTTTGCGGGGGAGGAAGTTAATACTGTCCAGTTTGTTAGGCGTAGTCATTTCTCTGTACAATAGATATAAATAGGCTCACCTGAAAAATTCTTTTTTCTCAGCATCAGATTTGATGGTAATATGTTTCAAGAAGCACAGTATATCTATGAGATCTAAGCTGTTTGAAAAGCAAATCAAATAAAATAGTTCACAATGTCAAGATTTGTTTGTGTAATCTCTATGTGTAATTGAAGAAATTACTTTTAACATTTAACACTGACCTGAAAACAGACATTTTAAGTAATTCTGAAACTTTTGGTCTAGAGGAAGGTTCAAGACTGGAACAACAAGACATCTGATGTTCTAACAACTTTAATTGGTCATCTAAAATAGTTGAGTTTTACATGAAAGATTTTATTCAAAACTGTAAATATCTATTGAATTATAATGAAATGACAACAACATTTATGTCATTTTACCAGCTAGAACTATATTTCATATACTTATCAATTTTAAAAAAAAGTATAAAACTGAATGCTGAATTATAATATCTATTAAAGAATGTTGTTAATGAAATTTGTGATGTCAAGGGCTAAATATCAATTACCTTTTTCTTTAACAAGGTCTATAGCTGCTTCTACTAGGCAGCCAAAAGCAAAGATATCTCTGGAATGATTTATAGCAGCATCTATAGAAACTTTGCCAGACTGTGTTAAAACAAAAACAAAGCTATTAATTATAGTTTTATTCTATTGCACATGTAAAATAAAGTATCTTAAATCTTCTGTGTCACAAATGAATAAATTTGTAGAGCTTGAAGTTAAATAAATATTAATATAAGAATTTGCAAGCAAAAAAAATGTAGCTCAGTTGTAACTATTATGATGCAATTATATATTTTTTTCTACAACTACAATGGTAAAGGTAATTTTATAAGGATAACATTTTAGATTAGTGTTTAAAGGTTTAAAGAATATTTTATAATGTTGATAATTTTATACCTAAAGGAACACACAAAAAAAAATAAAAAATAAATTCTTACTTTTTCTTCAGGTGATAAAGTGTCCTCTTTTCTAAATGCACGACATTTCTCCAAAAATTCTTGAGTTGCATCTGAAAACTTACAAGCATGTTCAAATCCCCCCAGCTTCCATGTACCATCTGCACTAACATATATAGATGACAAACAGAGATTATTGTGGCTCATACCCAGCTGAAAGACAACAGATAAAATATTATTATTAATTATGTAAATATAAGTAAATAAAAACCAATAAAGTATCTTTTCTTTTTCTGATTTTAATCTAATCAGTTTTAAAGTTGATTAAACAAATACCTTAGAATGGAGAAAATCCAATCCTTGGAGGATGTCATAGAGTCCTACACAAAGTTCCTCAGAAGATAACTCCTGAACAAATGAAACTAAGGGCACCACTGATTCTGTTGCCAGCCAAACATGAGATGATGACTCGCTGAAACCAATGAAACGAATGATGTTTGGATGTCGCAGGGTTCTGAGAATCTGTGAAAATCAAACTTTATTTACTTACTACCATGCTTATGTTACTTTGAGAAACCAAAAGCTTTATGAATCATATTTACAGGTTAGTGATATGACTAGAAATCATTTTTTAATGTTAGATATTTACAACTAATAGACACAAAATTGATTTCAGGCATATTTCTATCTATCAAACAGCTTCAGAGTTTCATTAAGTTTCACGTAATTAGAGAATCAATAAATGACAAATAAATTACAATTTAATGTAAAAATAACTTGCTATAATTGTTTGAATAATTTAGTCCAATTAATACTGCCAACACATTATCTGTCCCGAAAAACCACTGATGACTGTGATGCCTTTTAACTTCTTTGATTTCCAGTAGAAGTCCTTTTTTTTTTCATATTAATGGTATTACTACTAATAAAAGTAACATATTACAACAGGCCTTTTTTTTTCATTTTTATATAAAAAAAAAACAAACAATATTAAAACCAGTTTATAGACCTGTACCAGTTAGGCAAATAGAAGATAGGGTTAGTGTTAGTAATTGTAAGGTGATACATGTTTTCTATATTAGAATTTTAATAGATGGCTTAGGATTTAAAATCCTACTCCTATCATTCCAAGCCCAAAAAAGGGTTTATTTAACAAGACATCATAGATCTAAAAGTTTTATTTTTTTTACTATAAAAAGACTATAATATAAATTTGTAATTCAAACTAAAGCTAAATTACAATCAAGAAATGTAAACAATGATTTGGTTACAGCATAATTAGCATGCATGAAGTAAAACTTACAGAGGCGCCCTTTTTTAATAATTGACCATCTTTGTTTTCCGTACTTTTTGGTTCAAAGATAGTGGCATGAGTACCATCAGTTTTTGTGACAGGAGATAACTGCCACAGAAAACTTGGGGGAGATTCTACTGGGTCATCCCATTCACAGCCTTCAAGGATGCTATTTTCTGCACCCATGTTTAGTGACGTTCATTCACTATAAAAAATTTTAACAAAATTCTTAGTTTTGTCAAGTAGTTTTGCTATTTAAATTGATATTATATATATATATTATAAGTTTAATAAAAACTAACTAATTGAAAATGTCTTGACGGTTAGAATTAGATTAGATCTACTACTTGACATAGGATCTACTACTTGACATAGGATAGATCTAGAAAGCATCAATGGACACTAATAACAAAATCAAAAATTGTTTTGTTTTGTTAACCCTGTATTCTCAAAATACTGGTAGAGGTAAAAAAAAAAAAAAAAGTTGTTAAGCCATAGAATAGAGAGTGTTTTGCTTTTAAATCCACTGTTAGAATCTAGACCTATATCGTATGCCTAATATTACACATACATCACTATACAAGTATATTGAGACATTACTCATTACAACAACAAGGTAGAAGTATAGTGAGACATTACAACTAGATAGAAATCACAGAACCTTAAAAAGAAATATATACCACTTAGGAAATATAACTATTGAGTCAACAAAGCAGTAATATGCTTGACTCTATAGACTCTTCTTATTGTATAGTCTATTACTTCAAAAAAGAAGATAATTACATCCAATGCATTTCATATGTCAATCTAGTCATGCATGTTAATCAATGACTTAAACTCTGCTAAGTCGTTGGTTTTCCTGGCTAATTCAGGCAACCCATTCTCTAATGGCACTAGGGAAGAAGAACTTGTAAAAATACTAATTTGTAATATAAGCATACGGAATAAGAAATTTGCCTCAATCTTTGTGTCTTTCTGAGTATTTCATTTGGTTTTGTTTTTCTATTTGTAAGTTAAATGGTTTAGTGTTTTATGTGTATTTTAATTATAAATATATTTTCCTACTTAACTTTTTATTCTTCTGTCCTTAAGTGTTTTTTTTAGTGATTTTACTAATGGTGTTACTCTAATCAAATTGGAATATATATAAGTATCTATACACTAAAGAGATGTCTAGATCTAGAATCTATCTGTAATTAATTATTAACAATAATAATGATAATAATTTTTTATTAACTATGACTACATCTAATTATAGATACAAAGATAAGATTTGATCAAAATCATCATTCTCATGTTTAAGTTCTAACTTCAATTTATCAGTCTTAGTCAAAGGTTTTAGAATACCTAGACTATTTTTTAGATTACTGATTAGATTTAGACTTAGATTAGTATCATTAGTTTATTAATTTATTTATAACTCTAGACCTACAGCCATAGTGACTAGTTACAGTGAGTTACGTCTAGTAACCTATTTTAACTTTTAAGTAGTAGTGCCTAGTAGTAGTAGACTCACTAAAAATAAGTAAAACTAAAACTAAGTTAAAGTCTTTAAGTAGACTCTTCACTCTAGAGTCTAGAGACAGTACTACTAACTAGAGTAGACTAGACGTAGCCGTAGAGTCGTAGAGTCACTAGATCATCTATCTGACTATGTCTAGAGTCTAGTGATTGACAGAGACTAGTCTATTACTATTAGATCTATAGACTATAGATCTAACTTCTAAGTCCTGCACCTTAGTCTATTCGGAGTAAATTCAATAAAAGTCTAGATCTGTAATTGGAGTAGATAGAAAAAGATCTAGACCAAGATCTAGTCCAGATCAGATAGGCAAGTGTAAATTATATATTATTTATAGTCTAGCTGAGTCTAGCTAAGTAAAGAAGCAACTTTTTCGTGTACTTGACACCGGAAGCAATTCTTTTATACCGAAAATGTCTTTTATTTTCTACAGCCAGGTGTTTACACAGACCTATATATATATAATATATAAATATATTTGTATATATATGGCTTCTGTCTCGAAAGACGATGCTTTCCCCCCCCCCCTTTTCCCTTTGCGCATTCACGGGCATTCGACAAAGAAGTCATTAGTAGCCCATGCGTCATGGTCCTCTCTCGCTCTTGCTAATGTGATCCAAAAGGAATGTTTCGCATTTTGTTTGGCACAAACTCAGTCGAAGAAGCAAAAGAGCCAAAGATAGCAGCGTCCTTGCAAACAGTAGGCCTAAAATTATACTAAATGAACCAGTAGTCACGGTGACCGGTCACTTCATCCCCGGTCACTTCATCCCCGGTCATTTCATCCCCGGTCATTTCATCCCCGGTCACTTCATCCCCGGTCATTTCATCGCCGGTCACTTCATCCCCCGTTCACTTCATCCCCGGTCATTTCATCCCCAATTAAATATTTTATATATAAATATGATTATGTAGAATGCTTTTTGACATTTTATGACTTGTTACTAATACGTTTATAGTATTTCCTCTTCCACTTTGTTTTCTTAATGAGAAATCTTATATTATATTGTAAATCTGGGTGTGTACTTAGCTATAGCGCTTCTATTGGATGTGGGGGTTGTAATATCATAATATTATCCGGATCGAAGGCCAAGGTTTGGTGGAAGTAGTAAAAAATCATTTGAGAGATAGAAGTGTGATTAGAATAATTGTGACCGTGCCGCTGATAACTTATCATCAAAGGCCAAGGTGTGGTGAAAGTACGACCATGTTTCACTTTATTTTATTTTTCAATCGCTCTTTCTTGAAAATGGGCGCGTCATTTTTAGCCTTGAAATAAGGTTTTATTTTTTTCTAATAAAGGCTGAGTTCACCTATCCTCGTGATATCATGTCGCCTGTATAAGTTTTGCTTCAATTCCTTTTAAACATTAACGTGTTACAATGTTTAAATTTAAATAAAAAATTAATACATTAAATATTGCTCATTTCATGATTTTTAAAATTACAATTTGTTAGATAAAAATGATCAGATGATGAAAATATCAGGGGATGAAATGACCGGGGATGAAGTGACCAGGGGATGAAATGACGGGGATGAAGTGACCGGGGGATGAAGTGACCAGGGGATGAAGTGACCAGGGGATGAAATGACCTGGGATGAAATGACCGGGGGATGAAGTGACCAGGGATGAAATGACCGGGGGATGAAGTGACCAGGGGATGAAGTGACGGGGATGAAGTGACCGGAGGGATGAAGTGACCAGGGGATGAAGTGACGGGGATGAAGTGACCGGGGATGAAATGACCGGGGATGAAGTGACCGGGGATGAAATGACCGGGGATGAAGTGACCGAGGATGAAGTGACCGAGGATGAAGTGACCGGGAATGAAATGACCGGGGATGAAGTGATCGAGGATGAAGTGACCAGGGGATGAAGTGACCGGGGATGAAGTGACCGGGTATGAAGTGATCGGTGATGAAATGACCGGGAACCAGTAGTCACAGTGGTCTCGTACTGTAAAAGCTTCACCGCTCAAACCAACTCTTGTTCAATGGACACAATAGTTAGTTAGTGAGTCGTAAATTGTAATAATTGATCCCAAGTAATTCTTGATCAACTTTAGTTTGGAAAAAAAAACTTCGCTCAAACGTAGCCACAATTACCGCAAATGTACGAATCAGATGACGGTATTCGGAAATGAATCCTCTAGCAGCTAGCAGGAGCTCAATAGTTTTAGTTTTGCTGGTCTCATGGTCCTCAATTTTCAGTAATATACTACATTCTTTGAATCTATCATGGTATTTAATTGTATACTAAGTATACATGGTACTGTTTGGAAGGGTATGCCAGGTGAGCAAACTATGATTTCTTACCCGTCCACTTTCTCAGAACGTTCTAGCCGTTTGACATTTGCAGGAAGAACCAAACCTTAGCTTCCCAACCCTTCCCTTTGCTGATTTTTAGTTCATATTGTAGTATTACACTTAACTAGTTAGTGCATTGCTTTCAGAGATTTCAATAATTCAAGTAAACTTGCCTCAAGCTGGTCTTCATCTAACATTTATTTTATATAGAATATAGGAGATTAACAAAGCAGAAATACTTATCTATTGTTACAAATGACAGTGATAGGTAGAGGTCAACGTATGACCCCGGCGAGATAACACAGCAGCGGGTGTTTTCTGGAATGTACATGTATCAACAAAGACAGGATGTGACGTTTCCTCACGTGTTATTCCACAGGATACTAGCCGTGTTTGTGCAACTTTGGACAAGGGATTAGTGACTCTATATAAGCCAGAGAGTTAATGTGAAAGTCAGTCGTATGGAGTCGTGAGTGAGTCGTCGGTACTGTTGTCTACTGTGCGAGACAGTAGAAGAGAGATGTGTACGACTCGATGCAAGTTAACTAGGGTAGAGTTAACTGGAGTGAATTGCTGTCGTTAAAGTCTATACAGCGAACTACAGTGGACTTGAGCCGTTACAGTCGATACAGTCGATGTAAGACGTGTGCGGCTCTGATTTTGTAGACTTTGAGTACGACTTGGTTCAGCTTTGGGAGACCTGGAGCGACACTGGGAAGTGTGTCGTTGGTCTGTTCTGTGGAATACGGCTCGATGCAAGTTGAGAAGACATGAATTGCAACGAAGTGAAGAGATGAATTGCAACGAAGTATAGCTAACTGTAAACTGACAGATATTGTACAGTCTTCTACGCTACATGTTACAGTAACACATTGTTAGAGTTAATAGTCAATAAAGTTATATGAAGCTGAGAGTTTAGTCGTCAAGTTCTTTGCAATGTTTTTATTTGTGTGTCTACTAATACTTCTAGCCAGAAGATTCAGAAATACGTAACACTATCTATCTATCTATCTATCTATCTATCTATCTATCTATCTATCTATCTATCTATCTATCTATCTATCTATCTATCTATCTATCTATCTATCTATCTATCTATCTGAGAGTTTAGTCGTCAAGTTCTTTGCAATGTTTTTATTTGTGTGTCTACTAATACTTCTAGCCAGAAGATTCAGAAATACGTAACACTATCTATCTATCTATCTATCTATCTATCTATCTATCTATCTATCTATCTATCTATCTATCTATCTATCTATCTATCTATCTATCTATCTATCTGTCTGTCTGTCTGTCTGTCTGTCTGTCTGTCTATCTATCTATCTATCTATCTATCTATCTATCTATCTATCTATCTATCTATCTATCTATCTATCTATCTATCTATCTGTCTGTCTGTCTGTCTGTTTATCTATCTATCTATCTATCTATCTATCTATCTATCTATCTATCTATCTATCTATCTATCTATCTATCTATCTCTCTCTCTCTCTCTCTCTCTCTCTCTCTCTCATAGTTTTAAAGAAGAAGGAGTGCTTGTGAAATCTTGCCGTAGTTTATGGAATATAAATGTGCCTTTATCTATGTGTCTTTCTGAGTATTTTATCAAGTTGTGTTTTGTATTTTTTATGTTATAGTTCAGAATTGTCACTCTAATTTTTAGTCTTTTCTCTCGAGGTGTCTCCAATTTGAGTGATTTTACTCATGGCGTAACTCTAGTTAGGGCCTATATGTAAATATTTGATTGCTGTTTTAAATTTCAGGCTTTATTTTGAGTCTGTTTTAGTTTCAGTTTTTTTTTTAACAGACCCAGTCAGAGGATGCATATTCTAATATTGGTCTAATTAAGATTAAACAGTAATTTATTTTTATGTTCTTTAGATTATTTTTAAAAATGCCTTTAAATAAGTCTTATCAATTTTATTAATTTTTAAAATAATTTTGTCAATACTGGGATTCCATGGTAACTTTTTATTTATTATAAAACTTATACATTTTGTAAAATGTTTGACATGTTCCTTCAGAGTTTAAAATTATTTACTTTCTGATGCAAACCTCCCGCAGATCGAAAAAAAAAGGTGGTTGGGGAGGGGGGGCGGGGAGCGTTGGAATCCGGGACTACCCTCAAAACAGTCCAGCGCGCATACCGCATATCAAGGTTACCGTCCCTTGATAATAGGTTCTGTGTTAGTTTTTTTTTTCTGGGTGGAGAGCTCAAAATGGTATTTTCAAATAAAAAAATAAAAAAAAAACATGTCTGTATATCTAATAATTTTAAAACTTCAATGACTACTCGGCTACTACTATGCCACAATCAAAATTCGTCGAAGCGTATTTGCAATTTCTCATCCAATATAGACCATTATCTACTCGATTTATAGAAGTGGGAAAAAAAAATCATAACGATAGATTTTTTGAAAAAGATTTTTTTTACTTGGTGGCGGGGAGTTAAGGCCATCAGAACCACTGGCGGATCCAGGGGGAGGGGTAGGGGCGATCGCCCCCGACCCCCACTCGGCCGCCCCCCGCCCCCCTGGATCCGCCAGTGATCGAATTTTAGTATAGAAGTCACACAATTTGTATACGAATTTATTACTTATGTTAATAATATATACTAATTATTTATATTTCAAACTATTTTTAGATTATTTCGCCGCCCCCTCTAGTATGTTGGCCGATTAGGTGGGGTCGGGAGGGGGCGATAGCATCAATCGGCCCCCCCCCCACCATAAAATTTTGAGTGGGAGGGGCGGTCCAATTTAATTGTAGAAATCACAGCTTGCCAAAAGAATCAATTAAATATCTATATGATTAAAACTTGTTATTGATATTTGAACCGATCTTTATATTATGTCGTTCCCTTGTTGGCCGATTGGTGTGTGTGGGGGGGGGGGCGAAACCTCTCCTGCCCTTCCCACCTAAACCCTTTGAGTGTGGGGGGGGCGGTCCTACTTTTATGGAGAAATCATAGTTTGTGAGCATATATTTTATATAAATTTGATATCATGTCGCTCTCCTTCAGGTATCTTGGCCGATTCGGTGGGGTAAGGGGGGGGGCGATTGCATGTACTTCCCTCCCCGCTCTAGCCCTCTGAGTGGGGGGGGCGGTCATATTTTTATGGAGGAATCATAGTTTGTGAACAAAAATAGTTGAATTTCTATATAATTGATATGTGAACCCATTTGTATATTATGTCGCACCACACTCTAATCTCAAATTTTATGATTAGTAAATATAAAAGGAAAAAGGTGGGAGGGGCGATACATGCCATCTCCTTTCCCTCATCGGACAAAGCAATACTTTTTATTTTTGTATTATAGTTAAGAAATTACAAATATAAAAAAAAATCAGCCACTAATATAATTTATATATGCTATAAATTAAATTCTCGTATAGAGTGGCCAAACCCTTATTCTTTATTGCCAAATCTAATCATTAGCAGAAATGATAAAAAGGAGCGAGGATAAATCGTTTTCATTCTACCGCCCCTCCCATTTCCAGACAGAGTTTATGTAATTTCACATGAATTTATCATAATTATTTTAAGAAAGACTTTGCTTTGGAAAAGTTAAAATTCAAACAAAAATTTTCAGAATGAGAGTCACGATTGAGATGAATAGCCTTTTTTCCAACCTTTACTCAATCTAATATTTTTCTAGTTAAATTTGGGACTATAACTCACAATTTATGCTTGAATTTTATTGAATATTATTTATCGAATTTTTTTTTTCGGCGGCGATCCTCAAAGCCTTAATCTTTTCAAGGAACAAATCGGTTTTATTTGCAATGTATTAAGGGCGTATACATTCAAATTAGAATATTTTTCAAGTACAATATTATTCAAAAGGTCCTTTTTTAATAGGATGAATAATGAGCTTTAGGTAAGGACAATGCGTTTCTTCAGCGAAGAATGCAAGAAAACGCTTTTAGCGTCGGGGCGAAAATCACTGATGAATAGTGAGCTGTAGTTGTCAGGAGCAGGCGTTTCTGCAGTGAAAAATGCAAGAAAACGCTTTTTGGCGTCGGAGCTTCGCCCCGAACTCCACTGATTAATAATGAGCTGTAGATGTCAGGAGAATGCGTTTCTTCAGTGAAGAATGCATAAAACGCTTTATGCGTAGGGGCTAGGCCCCGAAACTCACTGATGAATAGTGAGCTGTAGATGTCAGGAGCAGGTGTTTCTGCAGTGAAAAATTCAAGAAAACGCTTTTTGGCGTCGGGGATAAAGAGCTGTAGATGTCAGGAGAATGCGTTTCTACAGTGAAGAATGCATGAAAATACTGAGAAATACTGCTTATTTATTCTTATATATATATATATATATATATATATATATATATATATATATATATATATTTATTTATATATATATATATATATATATGTGTGTGTGTGTGTGTGTGTGTGCTGTACGCACGTTTATGTATAGGGTTAGGGTTTACTGGGCGTTAGGGTTAGGGTTTGGAAAAAAATCGCCCCTCCCCCCCCCCCCACTCCAAAGTTCTGGATCCGCTAGTGATCAGAATAAGTGACGATGGTATGTAAGAAAGTAATTTGATTGGTTTGATGATATCTACGTCAGTGAACAATAGTTTGAGCTGAAAAACTTTGTCAACACAGATTTTTTAAAATACTGTGTAATAGAAGTTGGGTCTACATACCTCTCCTTCTTGGTAAGGGATTTTGCTGGCAGATTCTGGGAAGTTTTTTATCAGTAATGAAAAAGTCTAAAGAGTTACATGTCGGGGAGAGACTGGATAGCCTCCTCCTGCTTCCTGAACTATGTCAATGCACTCTGTTTTAATGAGATATATAGATAGAGGGAGAGAGAGCGAGAAAGAGAGAGAGAGAGACAGAGAAGGAGGGGGGGACATTATACATTTTATATTATTGCAATTTCGAAAACAATGTTTTACTATGTAATAATCAAGCTTGAAAGATCAAATCATAATACATTAAAAACAAAAACGAAAAAAAACACAACCTCTTCCAACACTCTATTTTTATATTGATATCTGATTTCGTTTACCCCCCCCCCCCTTTATGCATATTCCCCAACATTCTTGTTTCTGACCTCGAAATACTTGGAATCAATACAAGTAAAACAATACTAGATAATACTATATATATATATATAAACCTTACAGGCATAGTTTCGTTTGGTAAACATCCTGTCCAATCAGACATCATAAAGGTCTCTTCCAATGTCATGAAGACAGCCTTACAGCAGGGGCGGACTGGGAGTCAAAATCGGCCCGGGCATTTCTGTACATTCCGGCCCACAAGTTGTATGCCACATGGTGGGCGTCCAATCCTACCTGACCTCAAAATCATAGTGTACATTTTAATAATGTATCGAAAGTAGTTGGTATATGAATAATTTATCAGATGGTTTTGAAACTATCTGATAAGCGCTATTACTAAATAAATAAAGTATAACACTTGGAATGGGGAATCTCTTAATGTGAAAAGTTCTTGCTACCATATACATTAACATTCACATTCAAGACATCTAAAGATCTTCCATTAACGAACATATTGTTTAGGATTCACTTTCACACCTCGCCATTTTCTCAGACATATGAACTTTAATTTACAAATACAACTCTTCATTCTCCATTATTTTAACTGTCCATCCCACAAGGTCATGAGGGCGCGGTGGCTGAGTGGTTAAGCGATTCTGCACCTGGGTTCCTGATTTTGGAATCTCGATGAAGACTAGGATTTTGAATTTTGGGATTTTTAGGGCTCCCCTGGGTCCACCCAACTTTAACGGGTCCCTGACTTTAGTTGAGAAAGTAAAGGCTGTTGGTCATTGTGCTGGCCACATGACACCCTGCTCGTTAGCCATTTGCAAAGAAACAGATGATCTTAACATCTGATCTATAGATAGCAAGGTCCGAAAGAGAAATTTACTGTCATATAGGCCTACTGCTTTCTCAATAACTTCGAAACCTTAAAGCTGGCTACACACACACACAACAGAACATATCCACTTGTTTTTAATATCCTTACGCTCAGTAAACAAATGCTGTCAAGATAATCTCATGTTCTAGTAAAGCCTCTTTGTATTTCGACTTAAGTCTATATCTTTGTCGTCTTGGCATTAGTGTTTCTTATGGCATTAAGCCTGTTCATTCGTAAATGCTGTCATTATAAAGGTGGTGAAAGACAACAATCTAAATTAGACTAAGTAGAGGCCAGACGTAGATCTAGATTTAAATGTATTAAACAATTTGAACAAAATCTAAATTATTAAGATATAGTTTATCTTCTTACTGCTTAGGGGGTGCAGATTTATTTTTTATCTAAACATTAAAAAGTGAATCATGCGAAAATCATAGTACACAATTATCCAGTAGTAAGGTTCCCCTTTCAGATCTTGTGGTCTATGTGGCAAAAAAAGAATTCGTATGTGACTGGACATGTCCTCTATAGGAACGTTGTTGTTGATCCCTTTATTTCACACTTACGTCAATCTCTATAAGAAATAAATGCCTTAATTTTCTTGTTTGTCGTTTAGTGACGTCTAGAAGCACTATAGATAGACGAATGAAGGATATTTACGACCTTGCTTTACATTAGTATTAGACTTTAAAAGTGTAACAGATGGTGATATTTAATCAACGCTCAAAGTGTTGCCTTTTAAGAGTATAATAATTTAACAATTTACTGGTATTCATGGTGCCCTTTCGGTGGCCCTGCCGGCCCACTTGGGTACCGGCCCACCGGGCATTTGCCCGAATGCCCATATAGCCAGTCTGCCCCTGCCTTACAGTCAGGTCTTGCTTTAAGATCTTCTAATTTTAAGTCGTCCAGTATGGAAATGTTGAGCGTTCCAGGCCTGTGTGCAAAGATAACAACCAAAGAAATACAATTAAAACAGCTATCGTACAAAATTATAGAAATATGTTGTAAAGTAAGGTTTCACTTGTAGACCTTGCGATCTATGAGGCAGATCATGGTAAGATCATCTGTTTCTATGGCCAACGGTTAACGAGCAGATGTCATGTGGCCAGCACAACGATCAACCGCCTCTACTTTCAACAAATAAAGTCATGTACCCATTAGAGTTGGGTGGACTCAGGGACACCCTAAACTTCCCAAAATTCAAAATCCCAGTCTTCACAGAGATTCTAACCTCGGACCTCAGGTTCAGAAGCCGAGCGCTAAACCACTCAGCCATCAGCATGTCTTTCCAAGAGATTCCGATTGTGAGAAACTACGTATCTACAGAAGTTTTAGAGTAATTATTTAAAAATAAATGAATTATCGCAACACACGTTTTATAGAATCTCAGAAACTCTCGTCACATTAAACAAGCACGCGAGAATTGCAAAACTTAGAATAAAATAATATAAGGCATCGTCTTCTAGTCTGCAATTTTTCAGATACTTTAGCAGACCCAGCTGTGGCATACTTATCTTGTTTACTAAATGCAGACAAAGCAGTTGTCTATGGCGAGTTTCTGTGGCCCACGGTTAACGAGGGTGTTAATTAATTATTAGCAATTAATTCTTTTGTTTGATATCAAATAAGGGAAATAACTTCTAAATTATATAGTTGTAATTGCGGAGTTCTTTCCTTTAAATAAGCTTTTTAAAAAAGTTTTTGTATATTTGCTAGTTACTAAGCTTATATCAAATTAAACAAGATCACAAAGACAGTTTGTGTGGAAACACAAACTCAAAATCGGCCCCCGAAGTGGTCCACCCACGCAGGCTTCAATATTTTCAGAAAGAACATCCAAATGAAATTATATCAAAGACAAATAAGAGATAAGAATGGAGAAAGAAGGTTGACAGTTCTTGTGTAGTGCCACAACGGTACAGCAGATCAAAGGATAGGTGCAAGTGAATGCAAAGTTAGATGTGAACCTGGCCTAACTAGTTCCCCTTTAAGACCTTGTTATCTATAGGGCAGATGATGTAAAGTTCATCTGTTTTTGTGGCCTACGGTTAACGAGGTTGTCATGTAGCCAGCACAACGACCAACCGCCTTTACTTTTCCCCAACTAATATCAGGTACCCATTGGAGCTGGGTGGACTCAGAGGCGCCTAAGGATTCCGAAGTTGAAAATCCCAGTCTTCACCAGGATTCGAACCCAGGGCCCCCGGTTCGGAAGCCAAGCGCGTTACCACTCAGCTACCGCGCCTCTCCTGGCCTAACTGAAGTCTTATAATTGATATAATTGTTTTGAAAAGGCTCAATCTATTATTCGAATGCTCAAAAAAAAAAGTATTTTCGTGCTAAATAAAAAAAAAAGTGCACGAAAATGACGTTTACAAGATTACTATTCGTGTTAATTTAGGTCTAACTTATAATGCATACTAATTAGTTTTATCTCTTTAAAAAACGGCTTGCATAACTGATTTAAAAATTAGATTTTTCGCTTTCAGAAAATAAAAGTAGCCGTTGCATCAGAACTTTGAATGGTCTAAAATATTGTGATGTCGGGTTTTCAATATCTTTTCTAGTTTACGAGATCTAAACGGGACGGACGGACAGACGGACAGACATTTCGCACAAAACTAATAGCGTCTTTTCCTCTTTCGGGGCCGCTAAAAATGTGTACACTTTATTTCTTTCACTTCCTAATCATGTCACAATTAATTCATTTTTGATAACACTTCAGTCAATACAAAATTAACCAATTATTGGTAATTAATTAATTATGTTTATATAGAAAATGGAAGATAGGTCTTGTAATATCGATATATCGCAAAGTAAATTTGCGATCCCTACATAAGCTTTGGTTTTTTAAAAAAAGTAATTATAATATTTGGCTTGTTTTTCCTTTTCTTCGGGTCTAAACCGTTGTATATGAAATGTAATTGCTTAAACAAGCAAATTAAAATATATATATAAAAAACAAAAAACAAAACAAAGCTCATCTAAAAGGAGAACTCCGTTCTTAAATCTATATCTACCAATAATGTACAAGTTGCCATCTACATTCAATATCAATCAAAATAATTAATTCACTAATTGAGTATTTTTACTTATTGATTCATGATTCGTTAGGTATAATAAATAATTGTTTTAAGCATCAACTTGATTGGAGAATGCGTGAGGGAGAAATAGCGTTTACAATTATTTACAGGGACTAAACCCAACAAATATAGTTATTTCTTTGGATGCTGAAGTATTACTTTCTCTTGCTGCTATTAAACAAAATAGTTAATTACCATTAATTAATTGTCTAATTGGTTACTTTTTAAAAATTGATTTATGTCTTATCTATGTCAATAAATAATTGTGTAAAGTTTCAGCTTAATCCGAGAATGGGTGAGTGAGAAATATCCTATACACTTTTTATCAGACAGAGTGAGTTGAGTACATTTTGGTCAAAATGTAATAAAGATTTATTGTGTGCACAAACACACACACATTTTTTAAAGTACACACACAAAAAAAAAACATTTATATTTCTGTGGCTTTTTGCCTTTTGTCTTTGCAACTTCTTGTGTGACTAAAGAGGCTAATCCTTGATACACAGATGCGGTCACAGGTTGCGCATCTATAATCACCAGGCGCCGTTCACTTTCACCGTTCTTTCTGCTTCTGGCGTGTAAGCCATCTGTAATCCAGGATCCTTCCTTTATGCTTCTTTTCCATGTGGCTCTATCGTAAACAAACAACATTTAGCCACGTGATAATATTGATAAACAATGAAAATTACGTATCACGTGACAGCCTTTATGGATTGCGTAATTTGTATAGAAGATATAGAGAACCACGTGGCAAACTGTTGTTTGTTTACGTTTGGTGAATGAGGTCCATTGAACATGCATCGTTAGTGTCATGCTTGTTTTACATATTCATCTCTCTACTTTTTGTACGCCAATTCTTTTGTTGCTTAAAGAATGACACGGATTAACATAAAGCAGATTTCTGTGATTTACATGGATACATTGTTCTGTTGTCACAGAGAAAAAATAAAATATTTTAGACTTTGTGTAGGTATAAGTAGACATTGAACGCTATGGAAATTTCAGTTAGTTGTTTGTTTAGTGATAGATCTAGTAGGTTTTTAATAAATTGCGTAATTTTATTTTCTCTTGGTGTTTAACATTTTTTTAAAATTTGGGGCTACTAAAGTCGTTTCGCCTTGGGCCTCCAATTACCTAAGGCCGTCCCAACAGGTATGCTGCCTCCATCGGATCCTGAAAATCATATGCTAAGAAATAGTGAGTAACATTGAGACACAGCATTTTCACCGTCCTAAGACAATGCCGCTTGCGTTTACCTGATCATGTTCGCCGGCTGGAGGATAAATGTATTGTGAAAGTCATCCGGACCACTCACGATATGTACAAGAAAAACTGGTCGCCCTCACCTCCGATATGTGGAAGTACTCAAACTGGATGATGCTGGCAACTGTAATGACAACCATATGCTGTATTATGGGAAGAGAAATGGTGACAAAGAAAGCTACTGACAGTGAAAAAGCCAAAAGCAATATCCTCAGCTCTAGAAGAAAAACAAGCCAAATGAAAATAGCCAACTTTACCTGCGTTATATCACTACCGTGCAGGGGCGTAATTAGGGATTTGGGGGCCCGGGGGGATTGACCTCTTTGGGGGCCCCTTACATTTTGACATTCGACATATGACATGGGATAATGTACGCAAAAATATATACGCCCCAAATCCAATTGGTTCAGTATATCAGTAAACTTAACAAAAAGTAATCAAGACTCTTTTAATGAATAATACCTTTATTTATTAGTTTAATAATGCACAAGTGACAAATCTAAATTGATATCGCTCCACGTCGTGCATTCTGTGCAGCAAAGACATCTATAACATCAACTACAACGATACTTTCTAGTATTTGTGACTTCACTGACATTAAAACCATGATAAGCCTTCTTGCGTCATTGTGCTCCTGAGATAGTTTTTGATGAACTTAAGCTTTGAGAATGATCTCTCACATGACGTAATGGAAGTGGCCTGAGTTAGCAGTATTCTGAGGAGGTTGCAAAGTTTGAGCACACGTAATTACCATATGAAGCCTGTTTCCTCAATATGTCTATTGGTGATTGTATTACTGGTTTGTTGATGAATAGTGCTCGTGCATCAATGACATCATTGAAAAAGCGATTTGCCATTTATTTCATCATACAAACAGGAAAAGTAGCACAGTTTGTCATAAGCGGGTCTTCATCTAACAGGTGTCTTGGTTCAAGAAGAAACCCAAAGGTATCCATTTTCTTTCCAACCTTTGAAATCTGCTCTTCATCTCCATATGAAATCTGTCCAGCACTTCTGTCGCAACACGTTTGAATTGCAGTTCTATTGACAGTCCTACATTAGAACTCAACTTCCCATCAAGTCTTTTTTTTCTTCTGGTTGTTTCGATTACAGGGAATCCATAGCATTCACTACCTTCTTTTGCTTTTTCGATGGATTGGTTTTTTGTCAGTTTCTCATCATTTTGCAGAAAGCATGAAAGGGTACTAATTTCTTTAGCAGCTTCCCATATATGCAGTCCAGACTTTTGTAGTTTCTTCTGAACTATATTAATTGGGCGCAAGAGCTTTGACCAGAATTCAAGATAGGCAAAAAATTCTTAATTTTCCACTGCATGAAGAAGATTCTGTGCTAATATTATATGGTATTACGTCATTGTTGGTTGTTTATGTTTTGTGCGCAAGAAAAAGGATTCAGAGGATACAAAAGTGGGAAAGATCCATATCTCGTTATGCTCGAGTATAGAAATACTCCGATAAGCGGACTGCCGTATTAACCATCACAACTGCTGACGAGTAGAAGACTCAGGGAATCATTCCAACTGATCCCAAACTATTGAAACCATCGGTAGCTGAAAATGCAGAGACATTACTCAACGAACGAGGGATGAAAAGAAAAGTGAAATACAATGCAAAAGCAAGACTACCTAAAGATTATTCTGTCGGAGAGTTCGTCTAGGTCAAACATGGCAGAAAGCAGTTATCATAAAAAAAAACATTCAGCATCCAGATCTTACATCAAAAACATACAGAAGAAATCAACGCTTTTTGAATAAGAGTTTCGATGAAGACATCTGTGAGTACTATGATACCGGAGAGACAATGAACTGCAAAATTGGAACAAACGAAACAGACAGTTATAGACCAACGTCTAGAGAACTTGTTGTGCCAATCAAGACAACCAGAAGTGGACGAATTGTTAAAGTTCCTAGTAGACAGGGCCGGCCTTAGGCCACTGCAGCCTATGCGGTGGCAGTGGGCCCCGCGCTTTCATAGGTCCCGCGCTAATTCTAAGTGTACATTATTAAATTAAACCATTATAACGTATATAAAATAACAGGGTTTTCGTGACCTCCTGATTTTCCAGGGCCTCCAGGAAATCTCATGAAAGGCAAAATATACGATAAAGTCCTGAACTTTTTTTGAATTTATTCAAATCTCCTAAAGAATAGACGAAATTGACATTTTGGGGTGCCAATAAATAAAAAGTGGCATTGCGAGCTTTCATTTGATAAAAATTTATTGCAAAGACGAAAGTAGGCCTATTTTCTAATTCAAAAAAAAATAATTTTGACATTATGCTCATCCCTACCCAGACTAGGCCGCGCGCGATCCGTTTCGCATAGGGCCCCGCAAATGCTAGGGCGGCCCTGCTAGTAGATATCACTTTTAAGAACTTTAAAAGGAAGGGTGTGATAATAACTTCAAAAGGAATGATGTGCTAATATTATATGATATTACGTCATTGTTTGTTGTTTATGTTTTGTGCGAAAGCAAAAGGATTAGATGGAAATAAAAATAGAGTTTCCATTGGATTGAGGAAAGATGAATAGAGGGGTAATAACTCGAGTGTGAAGTTTAATTCTGAAATTATAGACGCCACACCCGAATAATGGACTATTCTAGCATTATTAAGAATAACTTTTGGATCTGTTATACTCGATTCTGTAAATTTTGATTCCAGGTTAATTAGTGTAGCCATAAAATACTCGACATTTAGATCTATTATTAGTAAAGGTAACAAGATACCTGGAATTCGTTGTATATCATGCAGTTTTATTCGTGGCAACAATATTTAAAATGTAAAACTACATTTAATAAAAAACTTTGATCTCTGTGGGAAAAAATATTTTAAAAATGTCAACAAAGTCAACGTACTGATAGACCTAGATCTAGGTTTAGTCTTTGTGATAAATTTAATCCATAAATGTTGAAAAAAAAAAGACACCCGTTGACACTATTTGTCAGTCAAATATATTAATTTATGTATTTACAATAAATTTTCGGACACCCATTTGGGGGCCCCCCTCCTAGGGGGCCCGGGGGGATTTTAAAATTCTCCCCCCCCCCCCATCCCCCCCCCCTTAGTTACGCCACTGCTACCGTGTCTTTGAAATCGAAGACTTTGTCATTACTATCGTTATTGGTTGCTAGATGACTTGGTGAGGTTACTAAATAGAGTGGACTTCATTTTACTGAGAGGTAAATACCTTTGAATGAATGCTGCCTGACTTACTGAATAAGTAGAAAGTCAAACCGACTCATTGCGATCTATAGGGCAGATGATGTAAAAGTCATCTGTTTCTTTGGTCAACGGTTAACGAGCAGGGTGTCAAGGGGCCAGCACAACGATCAACCGCTTTTACTTTCTCCAACTAAAGGACGCTGTAAAAATCCAGAAATTCACAATTCCAGCCTTCACCAAGATTCGAACCCAGGACTCTAGGTTCGGAAGCCAAGCGCTTAACCACTCAGACACACGCTCACTGCTTTTGTGTCTCTGTCACATCCATCTTTTCTCAGCATTATCTCATCTACCTTTCCCATTTCCCAGCCTGATGTCATTCGGCCATTTCTGTTCGATCCCCTGCAGACAACAACGTGGGACTAATAAGGCTAATGATTAGAGCACTGTTTTTCTTCTTAGCAGCAGAGTCGGCCTTAAAGTGGGTCGAGGGGGCAACTGTCCCAAGCCCCGCGATTAATGGGGACCCCGCGATTAAGAGAATCCTTCGTCACAGTTAGCCCATCATACAGATATTCGTGTGGTGATATGACACATGCCCAGGCTCCCACGCAACACTAAGGCCGCCTCTGTTAGTAGCTTATGAAGGACTCTCAGCTCAAAGTGTTATTTAAGGTTCTGAATGGTTTCCTCTATCTAGGTTATAGTTGCTACATTGTAATAATTAAACTATTTGGACCGCGAAATATCGATGTTTCTTTTATCCCACGTCCCGCATTGTCAACAAATATAGAATTATATTGTTGCATAGTAAGTATGAGGGTCATGCTAAAACAAAAACTACTGATCAAAAAGAGAAGTGTTATTTAAAGCTCTAAACAAAACAATACTAATTACTTATAGTGGTACAACTAAAAATTCATTTTCCAAGTCATTCCCATTTACATATAGATCTAGTTAGTTCCTGGTTACCGTCAATGATGATCAGTAAAATGTTTCTAGCATTTTTATTTCTACTACCATGTCTGCCTGCTCTATTGACCGGTAAGGACTTGATAACAATACACATTTGCAGAAAGTAAAAACATTCGTTTAGTTAGTATATTCAGTTTCTTAGATTCTGAAATATTTGTCTATGAAAAATAACATTACGAGGTAACATTATGCTCTTGGTTGGGATATTGACATCTATCTATCTATCTATCTATCTATCTATCTATCTATCTATCTATCTATCTATCTATCTATCTATCTATCTATCTATCTATCTGTCTATCTATCTATCTGTCTATCTGTCTATCTGTCTATCTATCTATCTGTCTGTCTGTCTATCTATCTATCTATCTATCTATCTATCTATCTATCTATCTATCTATCTATCTATCTATCTATCTATCTATCTATCTGTCTATCTATCTATCCGTCTATCTGTCTATCTGTCTATCTGTCTATCTATCTATCTGTCTGTCTGTCTGGTGTCTGTCAGTCTATCTATCTATCTATCTATCTATCTATCTATCTATCTATCTATCTATCTATCTTTCTGTTCATGGTCTAACATTAAGTCTGTTGAACCGTTTGGGCACATCTCATAATATGTCAACTATCTTCCTCAATTATCTCTGTAATTTGCTTTAAGTAGAATCTCTTCCAGTGCTGAGCATGTCCACTCCTTGATGTTGTCTTCCCATCGCTTTATTTGTCTCCTTCTTCTTCTTTTTTCCTGGTACTGTTCCCTGAAGACCTTGCGATATGACCATAAAGTTTAAGTTTGCTTTTTTTTGACAGTGGTCAGCAGGTCATAGTGAGGCCTAACGGCCTTTTTGATCCGGCTTTTAATTTCATCGTTTGTGATGCGGTCTTTGTAGGTGATACCAAGCATCATTCTATAGTAACTAGTTCCATAGCTAGGATCATTTTCTCTAGTTCTGCAGTTAGCGTCTAAGAACTGCAACCATACAAAAATGTGACCATGTCTAATGAGCGCACTCGTCTGATTTTAGTATCGAAGGCTATACCTTTGTCTTTCCAAATTCTTTTGAGCTTTGTAAGAGATGCTTTGGACTGTGCAAATCCAACCAGTAGTTCAGTTTTATATATATATGTATATATACGAATTCAAAGTATGCTTACTTTTTAAAATAACATGTTTAGTCTAGAAACAATATTTGCTTTGCTATTTAAAGGTTCAGATATCGAAGTGTTTCTCGCTTTAAGCAGTGGTCACTACAGTAATGACGCGGATCTGGCATTCCTTGAAGACAACGGTGTAAGGACCAAACAAAACGCCATTGACGTAGACTTTAGAATTCTGCAGCTTCCAGTTCTGGATTGGGTAAGCGTTACATTTGTATTGGGGCTGACACAAGATCAAACCCCGCCCGTTCGTAGATAAGCTGGTAAAACTCTTCTTTACCACAAGCGCAGTGTCAAACTTAAACTGTTTCTTGGTAATATTTTTTTCTAAAAGTATTACCGTATTTTCGCGCATATAATTCGCGGGTTAAAGACGATTTTACAAACGAATGGTAGCAATGCGGGGTAGACCAAAATGCGAGATTTACAAAATGTATTTTACTCACAAACCTAGCATAAAGGAAACTATAGACAAACGGTGAGTATTTATACCTTCTATGGTTGAGTTATAAACCTCAAGAAAACTAATAGTACCGACGGCTGAGAATCTTTAATATACCAGTAATCAATTATGACAAGTAATTAAGCAGCTAAATTAAAGCTAATGCCCAGCTTTGATCTTACTATCTACGGTATTGCCGATACCGGTAATGTCTAAACGTATTGACTGCAATGCATGCAATACATCCACAATCGATCGCCAGGCTCCCTTATGTCACTATCCTCGCTATAATATGCGGAGTCATCTGTTAACCCTTAGGCAGCTTGCCAAATCTTCGACGCTACTGATCCCATTTTGTATCTGGTGTGTACCGTTCCTTTTGGCTAGTTTGGACACATTTGCTGCATGGACAGGGGAGACTACTATTCGCTATCTCTTTAAGTATTTAAGATAGAAAGTGTCTATGATTTGCTTAAAAAACTATAGGAAGTTTGGAGGTGCGGTAAAGCGCCTGGCTTCTAACTGGGAGTCCTGGGTTCAAATCGTGGTGAAGATTGGGATTTTTAATTTCGAGATCTTTGGGCGCCTCTGAGTCCACTCAGCTCTAATGGGTACCTGACATTAATTTGGGAAAATGTAAAGGCGGTTGGTCGTTGTGCTTCTTTTTACTACAGTGCTATAATTCCATTGTTACCTCGATATTTGGGCTAAGAACTTTCTACTATATACACAAGGCTCGTGTTCGAGACCAAAAATTCATGAGGAATGCAGTATTTCAGGTGGAAAACCCAGCTGCCACATTTAGCGCAGACGTAACTATTGTTCACCTCCTCAACGCCGACCACCTTTGTAAGTGCTGCGGGACAAGGAAAGAGAGAGAGATTATTGGTCCATGTGCGGCATTAGGGCTGTCCTTGTACGGGGACAAAGTGACCTTAAAACTTACTTCCCGCTTCCTCTTCCGTGCTAAAAGGAAGCAATTCTCAGCATGGTTCGCTACCAATGGCGTTTCTGATTCGGGTGATCTTTGGGGCTGAGTAGATTTTATTTGGTAACTCCTGGAACATGAATTCAGCTAATGGTTAAACCAAAAAAGAGGCGTACGCACATTCGTTAAGCGCCATTTAGTTTCAGTGCAAGTAAATAGGGCGCATATCATCGGCATAGAAAATCTCTGTTATGGCCATTTGCTTTGTTTTTGTATCTTACACGAGACGTCGAACATTGAAAACATTTTCGTATGAGTGAAACCTGAGGTAGACGCCTGTTAGCCTCTAGGGGAGACACCTCTCATTTTAAATATTTCATCCGGAAGGCCACCAGAGCGTGACCAGAGCCAGATGCTTTTCTCAGAAAATTATGAGGGAGAAACTTGATTGAATCACCGACCCTTGAGGAAGTTGAAATTGCAATTCACTAACTTTCTCAACATAACAGGTTTTCTATATTGCTGTCCTGACAGAACTATGTTGTGTACATAGAGAAGTACGTAGACGATGTGCTGGCCATACAACAGATCTTTCACCTGACTGAAGTAGGTCACATTATACAAGTACAACAATACAATCTGACCAAGCCCGAGGACTTTGTGTATGTACAAGAATCTTGAATTCATTAAAACTAATATTTCCTTTTGTACACATTTTCTTATAAAGTTTCGAGTTAAAAAGAGTTAAAAAGAAAACTGTAAAATAACTGTAAATAAACAATAAATTAATTAACGTCAACGCCTATTTCGTTAAACGATCTTACATAAACTTCAATACCTATGTTTTATTCAACATTGATTAATATCAACAAATATAAATGAATGAACTTATATGCATTGACCTCTATACAAATCTTGTCGAGTTACTTAGTAGTTCAATGATACGTTCTAGGCCTGGAACATTCGACATGTCCAAACTAGAGACACTTACGGCAGATGACCTGAGGAAGAGTAACGACTGCAAAGGTTTCATTCGAAGAATTGATGAGACAGTGTTCATTATGCAAGTGCCTGATTGTTCAGCTTATGGAGAGGTTAGTCAGGATGTAGATCCAGATTTAGTAATAGATGTGGGGAAAAAAGGAAGGGGTGGAGAGAAACAAAGATACGAACGAATAAACAAACAAAGAAGTAAAGAGAGAGAGAGCCACACAAAAAATAAACAAACAAACAAAAATAACAGAAAAGATAGAAAGAGAATAAGAGAAGAGAAGCCAAATGAGAGAGAGAGAGAATGGGAAGGTTCCAGAAAGAAATAGTTTGTAAGATTCAGATGACGAAATAATAAGAGAAAGAATTTTAGGAAAAAAATCGCATTGTACATTATGGAGAGAGAGAGAGAGAGAGAGAGAAAGAAAGAAGTGAGAGAGATAGAGGAGATATAGAAAAGAGTTAGAAAAGAGGAATGGGGGAGTGAGAGAGGAGAAATGAGTTGGACAGTTAGAAAGAGAATCATACAAAATACTGGCATGTCTTCGAGTCTAAAGATTATGGAAAAACACAGTAATTGCTGTAACTTCACAGTCCTAGCTGTGTGATCTACATATTGTTCCACACATCCAACGCCGACACATGAATTGTGTGCCTGGCAGTCAACTTAAGCCCCTTTTCGTGATCGAGTATCTTTAAAAATGAGTCTCATTGTGAATTTAATTTGTGCTAGTAGACCAAACCATAGAACAATCTAATCCAATGGTAGCATTCTATATTCTGATACAGTTCCTACACTACATCACTGACAAAAACTGTCATATTACAACACAAGTGTATTTATTTTAACTATTAATAAATGCACTTAACAAATTTTAATAAATTGCACCGAATTCTCTAATGTGGTATTTCTTTAAACAATTGAAATTTATGTTCACACAGACCTCAGCCAGATATAGCATTACATTCACCTGTAATTCGGTTGGTTTTATAATTACACCAAATACCTTCTTGGAAGATTCTAGTAGAATACCGTACAGAACGGTCAAAGACAAAAGGTGGGTATACAAGTAGTAAATAGTAGATTTCATAATTAAACAGAGAGAGAGAGAGAGAGACAGAGAGAGACAGAGAGAGAGAGAGAGAGAGACAGAGAGAGAGATGGATGCCTGGTCGTGCGGTTTGCTCGCTGGACTGTCGTTCGGATTTATCGATGGTCGAGGGTTTAAATCCTGCCCGCTCCCATTCCCCGTCGTCCTGCGGGAGGTTAGGACTAGGAAGTAAACTATCTTCAACTCTGAAGGAACATCCGAAACATGTAAAACATTTTACAAACATTTTACAACATAAAGAGAGAGACACACAGACAGAGAGAGAGAAAGAGACAGAGAGAGAGAGACTGAGAGAGAGATAGAGAGAGAAAGAGACAGAGAGAGAGAGAGAGAGAGTCTTTGTTTGTGTGAGAGATAGAACGAACAAAACTATAATATTATTCCTCAATCAAGGCTTAGCGAGGGATCTGGTTTCGCCTTTGGGGAATGACGGGATGGGGAATCGAATGTCCAGGCCTGGTTGTTGGATAAAAGCTTTTCTAACAATCAACAGGATAATGGCGCCCACGTAGGCGCTGATTCCCTACTGGACTTCACTGCAGGTGACGCCTTTGTATCTCAACAACTGAGAACAACTATATGTATTTCAAAAGCGATCAATTTACACCAAATTAACTAAATTGTAGATATAAAATCACGAGCATTCAATAGTGGCTATGCCCGTTGATTTATTTCAGGATATATATAGGCCTACTGTTTATTTTGATACCCAACTCTCATAAAAAAAAACACATTCAATAAAACGGTAGGAAACTCCCTTCCCCCTTTTTTAAATTGCCTCCTTCGCATCTTTCCGCTCTCCCTCATAGTATTTTGTCTGGAACCTTTTACAAAGCTTATATGAACTCAAACTGTCTGGTAAAAAGTGTGTAGGCCTACACGTTATTTCTGATACACGCAGATCTCGGATCAAGTGGAAATTCTGCACAATTATTTCTTGTACCTGATAAAACAAGAATCAATTTAAAAAATAACCAGTTAGCTAGCTAACTATTGGTAATTAATTATTTTGTTTGGCATCAAACAAGGGAAAGAAATCGTACTTGACAGATGTGATGGTATAAGTGGAATTGTTATCAAAATACGAAAAAAAATCATTTTTGCTGTATTAATTGTAATCGTTCATTTGATCTCTTTAAAATGTAATGCAATGATAACAGATTTAGATTGATCTGTTTAGTGCTATTAGTATTCGGTTTTTTTTTTTACTCATCATCTAAAGGGATCCACCGATTGATCACCACACACTTTTCAGATTTTAAATCTACGTATAGCATATAAGATTAGTTTTAAACAGTTTATCTACATCCTTTAATCATAAGGAAAAGATTCTAAATATTAATGCTATTAGGATTGTTTTTTTTTTTTATTTAGACCGATTCTAAAAGGAAGCGGAAATGATGTAAGTCACATTAAGAATACGAAGGGAAAAAGAAAAAATGCTTTTAGAATACGAGTTTGTGTGATAGTTCTGTAATAATAATGCTTTATAGTTTGACTGCGGCCTTTTGGGGAAATACCGAAAATAAAATTCAAAGGTTTGATCCATGGTTTGATAGAAAGCTTGCGGTGTTTCGCAAATAGCATTAATTAGGTTGGGAATCTGTCAAAACCGGTTCTTTGTCTAGGAACCTGTGTACGAAATATCATGTTGATCTGTACGACATTATAAGAGATTTTCTTGTCAATCAATGAGTCAGTCAGTAGTATTTGGCTCTTACAAGATAAGATAAAAGACGTTCCTAATTTATCAGAAGATAGTCGTAATATAATTGTACTTCAGGAGCTAAAGACTTCATAGAAATACTCAGGGAATTCGAAAAAAACAACAAACAAACAATAATCTCAATTAGTTTTTAGCGGCCCCCGAAAGGGGAAAAGACGCTATTAGTTTTGTGCGAAATGTCTGTCCGTCTGTCCGTCCGTCCGTTTAGATCTCGTAAACTAGAAAAGATATTGAAAATCGGACATCACAATATTTTAGACCATTCAAAGTTCTGATGCAACGGCTACTTTTTTTTTCTGAAAGCGAAAAATCTAATTTTTAAAATCAATTATGCAAGCAGTTTTTTTAGGAGAAAAAGCTAATTAGTATGCATTACAAGTTAGACCTAATTTAAACACAGCTCTTAAAACCTGATATTAGTTGGGGAAGAGTAACGACGGTTGGTCGTTGTGCTGGCTACATGACACCCTCGTTAACCGTAGGCCACAAAAACAAATGAACTTTACATCATCTGCCCTATAGACCACAAGGTCTGAAAGGGGAACTAGTTAGGCCAGGTTCAGATCTAACTTTACATTCACTTTCACCTATCCTTTGATCTGCGGGACCGTTGGGGCACTACACAAGATCTGTTAACCTTCTTTCTCCGTTCTTATCTCTCATTTGTCTTTGATATAATTTCATTCGGATGTTCTTTCTGAAAATATTGAAGCCTGCCTGGGTGGACCACTTCGGGGGCCGATTTTGAGTTTGTGTTTCCACACAAACTGTCTTTTGTAACCTTGTTATTATTTGCTTTTGTTTATTTAGACAGTGTCCTGATCTACATGTTAAAAATAAAAGAGGAAATGTTTAGAATTAAAAATAGGTCTATGAATAGGACCTTTCAGTTGGAGCTAATAGGAAGTAGAATTATTTTTTTTCGCTTTTAAAAAAGGAAACACATATTTTGTAGTCGTAATAAAATATTAGTTCAGAAGCTAAAGACTTAAGACAGATATTCAGTGATCTTGAAAACAAAATCTCTATTTGGTTTTATTAATTGCGTTTGTTTATTTCGAATGTTGTTTAGATCTAAATTATTCAACTAAAAATAGGGGAAGCGGGAGAATTAAACTTAGGCCTTTAAGATAAAGCGAACAGGAAGTATATTTTTTTTTCCTATTAAAAAATTGAAGAGCTTTGTTGGCTTAAAAATGCGAATAAAAAATTTCTTTTTGTTAAATGTAAGTGCTCGCTTTCAATCCTGAAAATATCTGAGATTTTCTAGAATCAAGGTAAATAATAACAGGTTCAATTATTTATTTTTTTCGTTTAAAACAAATGGGGGAATTATTTATTGGTGAGTGGTGAGTGAGTATGTCAGGTACTTTGCGCTAGTAAAATAGATTTCTTCTTCCTCATACTAAACACATTTCTTTGTCATGAACTAATCGTCGGGGAAGAGAAAATATGTAATAATATTGGTACCTAGGCTATTAATAAATATTGACTCATTGCTAATTTAAAATTATGTACAGTTGTATTATATAAACAATATTCAACATGATTACTTTATATTTCAGTTATCCTGTTTCTTCTGCCATAGTTTCAGACCAAGATTTGACTGGGAGATTGTGTGGACAATAAACGATGTGGATATTGAAACAATAAATTCAACGTTTAAGAATATGCCTTTTAAAATTGTCCATCTTATTAAAATGAACGCTGTATTTTCTTGACTCTATTATATCCTTATTCATTCTAATGTCCAAACTTGTGAATATATAAATTATGTGTTGTATAACTTGACTTACTTAGACTTAGACTTAGGTCCTCCCGCGCCGTTCGGCGCATTGGGCGGCAAGCTGTCTTCATAAAGATCTGTCATTGGCAATGTCTAAAACCTCCTCCCACCTGGTGTCCACTGTTCTGAGGTCCTCCATGAAGGTGTGCCGCCAAGTAATACGAGGACGTCCCTGTTTGCAATTATTTCCTCGTATTGGCTTTCATGTTATCGCAACTCTTGGTGTGCGTAATTCATTTTGTCTTAGAACATGTCCCGCAAACCTCATGCGACGCTCTGTCACAATATCACTAAGTGTTCGACTCCCAGTTCTGCATAGGATTTCCTTGTTTGAGACCCGATCTGTGTAACTGACTCCCAAAATCCGTCGCATCCATTTTTGTTGAGCCACACTTAGTCTTTCTCAATTTTGACAGATGACTTCCACGTCTCACATGCATATGTAGCAGTTGGAATGACGATTGTGTTGAGAAGGTGTATTTTTGTCTCAAGTTCAATAGCTTGGCTAGTCCAAATAGGCTTCAGCCTTTGGAAAATGCTCCCTGCCTTTCCTATTCGGCAAGCTACAAAGTGGTAGGCATCTCCATCATTTGTTATGATGCTGCCAAGGTACGTGAACTTGTCCAGCTCTTCAAGCTTTTACTTGCCAAGTCTGACGGGGGCACCCTTTGCCTTATATCCCACTCGCATAATTTTAGTCTTATCTAAGTTTATGCGGAGGCCAATTTTGGGTGCCTCTCTGTCTAGGCTCTCCTCTATTTCTTGAATGTATTTATTTGTAGCCCCCGAGTAGTGCAACATCATCAGCAAAGTCTAAGTCCGTCAATCGGAGTTGTTCACGCCATGGTTCATTGCTCTTCTCATTATGTAGTCGATGGCTAGGAGGAAAAGGAAGGGAGATAAAATGCACCCCTGTCTCACATCTGTCTCACACCTGTCTCGATGGTAAAAAACTCTTCTGTTTTAATGCAGCAACTAGACTGACTGTAAAGGTGACGTATCGTATAACTTGACGTCTTTACAAATCAATTGATTAATTTGTGTTAATTAAGTAATTTAGTTTGCATGATTGAGGGAAATAGACCTTGTTTCTTAATGATTTAACTGTATGGAATTTAGCTCTTGAAAATTATGCCGATGTGACAAAAACTCAAACTCAAACTCCTTTAAATATACAATTCTCCCCCTTTAGATATGACTCTTTTAAAACGTATTTTATATTTTGCTAGTTTTTTTATGTTACCAAAAAGTTTGTTCATAATTTCTCTGGTCGTGAATTCAGCCAGACAAATGATATGATTCGTTTTAGATGTTGGAATGTGAACACAATGAGACTTAGGGAATTTCCGATGGCTTTTTAAATTTGAGCTATTAACATATTTAAAATCTGCGTCAAAAGTTGTAACAGTAAACATGTTACAATTTTTATTTAAATGCTTAAAAATATTTATAATTAATGAATTGTACGGTAAATTGCTGACATCTTAATAAAAAACGGTGTTCTTTGAGATTTTGTTTTTAGGTTAGGCATACGTCACTTTCCACAACAATAATGAAAGCGGGAATCTAGATCGAACCAATCGTATCGCGTCATTCTTACAGTGCCTGTAAGGCTTATTAACGGCCAAGTCCATTGCTATGTTAGTCACTGGTACAGTTATATAGATCTAAAAGCATTAGGATAACTAACTCCCATAGCTATTTTAGTCACTGGTACAGTTATATAGATCTAAAAGCATTAGGATAACTAACTCCCATAGCTATGTTAGTCAATGGTACAGCTATATAGATCTAAAAGCATTAGGATAACTAACTCCCATAGCTATGTTAGTCAATGGTACAGCTATATAGATCTAAAAGCATTAGGATAACTAACTCGAAAAATATTAACATTTTCATTTACACTCTGACATGGTTTCTTTTTTCTTTGCTTATTTGACATATATCTTACTGAATATAAATGTATACGTCTCTTTAACGAGATTGCAATCTTTATATGTTTTTCCATTATACAGTGAGTCAATAGATTAAATTATTAGGTTTGTGTGACGTCATATAGAAACCCGGTGAAAATCTGACCATTTTGGATGCGCAGAAAAATTGCGTCAGAGAAATATCAATTACTAAGTTATTATTGAAAATAATATAAAAAGAATAATATATTCATTTTCTATAAATCAAAACACATATAAAAAAAATTGTCCAAATCATTGGAGTTTCCCTTTAATACTCCACCTACATCTCCATAAAAACAAAACAACCTGTACACGAGTATGTGTAACATTCAGGCCGAGATACTTGTAATTAAACTAAAAACATGTGTGTAAATATAGAGATAAACATAAATGAAAATAGAGATAAACACATAGATAAATGTAAAGATAAACACACACGTAGGCATTGAAATAAACACACAGGTAGACAGAGCTAAACACACAGGTAGACAGAGCTAAACACACAGGTAGATAGAGGTAAACACACAGGTAGATATTGAGATAAACACACAGGTAGACAGAGCTAAACACACAGGTAGACAGAGCTAAACACACAGGTAGACATTGAGATAAACACACAGGTAGACATTGAGATAAACACACAGGTAGACATGGAGATTAAAATTTTTGAAAATAAAAAGCAGACAATCTGAAGGAAACATAGAATGTAAACATTCCAAAAAAAAAACAATTTACAGATAAACATACAAACGAAAATACCGGCAAACGTACACAAAAATATTGAGGTAAACATTCCAACAAACATACCAGTATACATACAGGTAAACATTCCAACAAACATACCAGTATACATACAGGTAAACATATGGTTAAACATACAGGCAAAGATTCAAATAGTCTTAGTATTTTGATATATCTCTTAACAAATGTGTTGGTGAAAACCATTTGAAAAATCGAAAAGCTTCCTAAATATTTTGTTTTACTTTCACGTAGCGCTTCCATGGTAACAGCTCATGTAAGTAAAAAATTAAAGTTCCCCTTTCAGAAATACGGTTGACAAGGGTGTCATGTGGCCAGCACAACGATCAACCGTATTTACTTTTCCTCAATTAATGTCAGGTACCCATTAAAGTTGGGTGGAATCAGAGGCGCCCAAGATCCCAAAAATAAAAATCACAGTCTTCACCAGAATTCGAACCCTGGATCCCGGTTCGGAAACCAAGCGCTTTACCGCTCAGCCACCGCGCCTCCCACCGTCTAATGAATCATTAATTAAGATATATGACTAGATTGACATATGAAATGCGTAGGACGTGATTATCTTCTTTTTTTTTTAAGGTAACGTCCGTAATATATAAGATGAGATTAGATAAGAATGGATTAAAGGGCATGAGCGGACTGATTGACTAACAACGAGGGACTTAAACCGCAGTCCACTAGTTCATCTCCCCTCTCCCCTAAATACACACTTAGAGAAAAAAAAATATCAATAACAGAGAATGTGGGGCATGGTAGCCGATCGGTAAAGCACTTGGCTTCCCAACTGAGGCGTCTTTAGTTCAAATCCTTATGACGACTGAGATTTTGAACATCAAGATTATGAAGAACATAGTTAAATGTTGTTGGACGTTGTACTGGCCATATAACACTCTCGTCAACCGTCGGCCATAGAAACAGATCCACGGATCGCAAGGTCGGAAAGGGGGCGCCTTTACCTCTTGTTAGAACAAAGATACATGGGCACAATTGATCCAAGTCTTGTAAGTTTGTTCAAATATTGGTAGTGACATTATTTTTTATGAACAATTTGATACACCCAAAAAATCTGGTTAGTTTCTAATTTTTGTTCCTGTCAATGATGAACATCTGCAATAATAAAAGAATGACGTCTGTTCCAGCGTTTTTATAAACTCATATTTTATTAGAAATATTTGAGATTTAGCAAATACTTGTACAAGGAAATAAGAAGGAATAATTGTAATTTGCATTAGGATGTATGTTACATTTGTACGATACCACTGACTGACTGATGTATTAAGAGATCTCTGAAACTGCCCAAAGAGGTTCACATGAAATTTCGTGCACTGGTTCCTTTTAGATGCTTGCTAAGACGTTTTTTTCCCCGGTATTTCCCCCCAAAAGCCACCGTCCATATATACAGTGTAATATGAGTGTAAATAGAAATAAAAAAAAAAAAAAAAATATTTATAAAAAAAAAAAAAAAAAAAAAAAATCAAGACTGTATTTGTAAAGCGTATTATCTTTCTTTTTTCTTAGGCGACTTATTTTAAGTTTGATTCACGTCATTTCCGCTTTCTTTTAAAAACAGTCTACAAAAAATGTATTTAAAAAAAAAGAGCGAACGACCTGAATTCGAACTTGTGGGCTAAAACCATAGACATAAATAAATATAGACTGGCCGAAGGAAGTAACTTCATGTAACTTGAAAACATGTAGATCTATATCTATTGTATTTGGATTTCCGAATTATGAAAAATTGCATGATCTTCATTCTTAGAGATTAAAAAAAAAACACTAGTGAAAATAATGTAATACTTATAAAGGTTATGGCTGAAATAGATATGAATACTTAACTTTTATACTGCTCATAAATGCTGTATAATAAAGTACACAAAATTGCAAGTCACAAATTTTCGTTTCATAAGACTCTTTAATCGGCCAGTCTATATTTATTTATGTCTATGGCTAAAACCTTCTCAGGCATCTGAAGCCAACGCGATAAACATTGTGCTAGGTATCTATTGTTTCTGTTTTATGCTTGTGTTAACAACGACCTATAAAGGGGACTAATTCAACTTATACCACCATTTCAATTAAATACAATATCTCATCCTTGTTTGAGCCACCAAACAAAATAATTTATTACCAATAGTTAATTAACTGGTTGTTTATTTTTTATATTGATTCTTGTGTTGTCATTTAAAAGAAATACTTGTGCAAAATTTCAGCTTGATTTGAGATTGGGTGTCGGAGAAATAACGTGTACAAACTTTTAACCAGACAGACAGGCAGACAGACAGAGTGAGTAATAAAAGCTTTGTAAAAATGCTTGCTATGTATGGATCCACCCCTATCAATAAGAAGATTGAACAACACACAGTACACTATTGATAGTATTGTAAGTTTGATTAGAAAAAAAAGTTACTAAAAGACTTATTAGGCCTATATAAGGGTGATTATGAATTTGAATGGGATCATACTCATCGAAGGCTTTATATAAGGCTGATAGCTAACTTTTAATACCATTTTCTTACTGAACGATAGAACAACGCAACAGATAATAAAATGGAGGTTTTGGCTAGTGTGTTCTTGCTTGTAGTGTTTCTGCAGTCCTGCTCTACTCAGTATCCTGGTGGGTATATCCTATATAGTTTAAACAATCACTAATTAGTAATTAAACTCCATTAAATAAAAAGGTAAAATTAATGAAGTAAATTATTTTTCATTATGGACTTTTTCAAAAATTACAAAATTAAGAGTTTAAGACAAAGAAAACAAGAAAGTCCAGGACGATGGTACAAGTGAAAATGAAGACTAGATACATTAACTAGCTTAGTGTATATTGGCTCCTTGAAATTGATAATCTTATATATATATATATAAGCCCTCAGTCACTCATCAGTAATTGTCTCACTAGCCGTGGACGAAAAAATACGAACATTTAACTTGTTATCACTTACTTTTGTTCTAGGACAACTAACAATTTAAATTATATATTTTTGCTTACCAAGTGATTCGTTAAAACAGATACTTCATGGCTTTTAGTTGCATATTTAGTCCACGAACAAAACAAGGTACAATTCTAGACTTTATTACTCAATGATTTTTGTTTATTAAAAAATACTTGTCTCTTTTTTTCTTGTAAAAACTTTTATTTTTTTTATCGCACACTATTTTTTCTCTTCTTTAAGTCACTTCATTTTTCCAGACGTTTTTTCATAACCATCAAGCTTCTCTATAGAACGTCCAATAATTTAATGGAATATGCAACCTTTTTGATAAAACATCCTGGCATAAAACCTCTTTATGAGACATCCATACAATTTTGTGTTTTCTTAATTTTCTTTACAACTTTCCTATTGGAAATTTGGCGTCATTCGCTATTGTGATTACATTTGAAATGGCAAGCACATTCTGTATGTATTTAATAATCTGATTTCAGGTGCAGATATTCCAGTGTATCTCTCGCTGATCAGCGGTCACTATAGTAACGAGCAAGACCTGATTCGTCTTGAAGACAATGAAATCAAGACAAAACAGAGCCTTGTCAATGTCTACTTAAGGGTCCTCCAGATACCAGCTCTTGATTGGGTATTATTATCACTTAGAGTTTCTTCGTGATAGTATTATATGTTCACAATATTCTCTTGATTTATTTGAGATATGGAGGACAACCCATATTTATAATCATACATTTTAAATTAATGAGTCCTTTCCCTTGTAATGGTTAATTTCGGAAGGAAAAAAAATGAAAGTGGTTTTGTGCTGTTTGTTTGTTCATCTTTACCTAAAGATCCATAACTACTGAAAGCCCTATTAAAAATTCGAGTGACCATCACCTAGATCAGTGGTTCCAAAACTTTGTTGTCTCGTAGACCCTCTTACACGATTTTCAGTTTTCTGTAGATCCCCTGGGCCCCTGCTTAGCTGCTTATAGATTATTAAATAATCCTCAACTTCAAATGTGTTTATTTTTCACTGATTTAAGTCATATAGATTTTCTACATATTTATTAATGCATTTCAAATTTAAATGAAACAAAAAAAACTATTACATGAATTGACCAAACAAAACAAAGTGGGTCCTTTGATAATAAAACTTCAATGCTGGGTTACAGTTTAGTCATTCGGTCGTCTCGATGGACCTGGGCTCATACCCTGCCTTCTGCAATCCCCCGTTGTCCTGCCAGAGGTTTGGAACATCCGAAACATGTCAAACAGTTTACAAACAAAGAAGATGTGAAAAAAATGTAATGCCTTGAAATAATAGAGTAAAATACTTAATTAATTAAGTTGTTATTTTGTTTGATATTAAAAAGGGAAATTAATCTTTCAGTGATAGAGGATATGGCTAAATATGTTGTTTTTTTTTCACCTTAGATAATTATATATGTTATTTCTCCCACACCCATTCTTGAGTCAAGCTGAAACTTTACACAATTATTTAATGTACCTAACAAAACATGAATCAATCACACAATTGACCGTTAGTCAATTAGTTATTGGTAATTAATTTATTTCGATATTGATTAATGGAAAAAAATCTTATTGTATTGGCATATTAAGTATTTATTTATTGTGTTCACCCCTTTAAAGTTTGTTATAGACCCTCACTACCATTATACTTATAAAATGAATGTATTCGACACATAACGTTGGCTACTGCTGTCCTGACAGAACTATGTTGTGTACATAGAGAAGTACGTGGACGATGTGCTGGACCTGCAGCAAATTTTACATTACACTGAAGTGAACGATGTGATCCTTGCGGAGCAGTACAACTTTACACATCCCGAGGATTTCGTGTAGGTAGCACTTCGTTCGTGTTGATGAAGTGAAGGATTTTTCTTTTGGTCTACACTTATTGAAGTGTAACTAGAGTTTCGTAAATAAAACACATAATGTATAATGCAAACATCAATACAATATAATTAATACCAGAAAAAAAGTGTGTAAAAAATATGTCACTACAAAGTTATGACTGGCTGATGGGTAAAACGTTAGGTGTCCGAACCGAGAATCTCGGGTTCGAATCCCGATGAAGAATTGATTTTGAATTTCGGAAATTTTAGGGCGCCCTTGAGTCCACCCAACTCTAATGGGTACCTGACATTAGTTGGGGAAAAGTAAAGGTGGTTGGTCGGTTTGCTGGCCACATGACACCCATGTTAACCGTGGGTCACAGAAACAGATGATCTTTACATCCTCTGTCCTAAAGATCGCAAGATCTGAAAGGGCTACTTACTTACAAAATTAAGACAGGCGGTCTCTTCAAGACCAAGATAATAATTGATGCAGAGGTTCTAAACTAAAAAATGACAGATTTTAACAAAGAAATGAACTCGAAACCAAGCCTAATGTCTTACCAAGAGGCTAAGAAGACCTCCCCCTCCCTCAAAATATATCTGAATGTCTTAAGTAGAAACTACGGACTTTAACATGTTTACGATGAATTTCTTGCAGTAGTAAATGAGTCAAGTTCCCCTTTCAGACCTTGTGGTCTATAGAGCAGATGATGTCTTGTAGTACCTTCATTCAAATAATTCGGAAGTCTTGATAACATTACTTTGAGAGAATGTGCACTTAATATATATGTATATTATATATATATATATATATATATATATATATATATATATATATATATATATATATATATATATATATATATATATATATATATATATATATATATATACAATACCTAGTGCCCCTATACAGCCTGTGAGACGACCGCATACCAAAGGCAATCTCCTTTGGAGAGCTTAAAGGAGAACGACGTAACACAGTTGCCCCCCCCCCCCCAAGCACTAAAAGATCAACTCAGGCGAAAAAGCGCCTCACTGGCCTAGAAGAAAGTAGCTGTCAGCAGATGGCCTCTGAGAGAGAAAGTTGGAGAGCTCTCACAAAGGCCGCAGGACACACATTTGAGACCTAAAGGAAAGCCTCTATTGAAGACAAGCAGAAACCAAAAAGAAAACTTAAATAGACCGCCGATGGAGAACAGCTTTGTCTGCACAAGGTGAGGAAAAAATATGCAGGTCGCAACTGGGTTTGCGTAGTCATGTGAAACACTCATCCTTTAATCTTAGGAAACGAAGACATTGCCATTATTATTATTTGTACATTGTTGTTGTCATGACACCATTTTTGATTCCAGGATGTTCCTTGTTGTTATTATTGTTGTTATGTTGTTGTTGTTTTTTAACCAAGTCCTGGCAAGTTTGACATTTCTCAACTGGAGACACTTAAAGAGGAGGACCTGACCACGAGGAAAGGATGTGTTAGCATTTGCAGACGAATTGAGGAAGCTGTGTACATTATGCAGTGGCCAGATTGTTCAGCGTATGGAGAGGTCAGTTCCCATCTACTTAATCCATTGTCTAGGATTATAGTAAAATATGTGTACTTTTTCCAGATACACCCACCAATAGTACATTGTTTAATCCGAATGTTTCAAAATGTTCAAAAATTGTACACCATGTCACTTCTGTATTGTTGAATTGGCCTGCTTCTGTTTGTACAGATATCGTCCAGGTACAGCATTACCTTCACCTGTTCAGGATCAAGTTATATAGTTACACCTAACAATTTCATAGAAGGTCCTAGTAAATTGCCATATAAATTCAATAAAGTTAAAAGGTATGTTTGTATGTGATATAATATAACAACTTTACTTTATAATTTTGTTATCATCAAGTTATATCAAAGAAGCTGTGTGGTGTTAAACATTGTCTTTACAAACATTGTCACATGTTTTGTGTTATATTTCAGCTACCCAGTATCTCCTGAAATAATCCCTAACTACGAGGCTTTGCTGAAGAAGTTGTGTGGATAGTCCAGAAATAATGAATCTGGAAGTATAGCAAGCATTACTAAATACACGGATTTCTTTCCAGCAGTCGGTTTCCTTACCGTCTGTCTAAAGTGTCGTAATGGTGTTTGAGTGTGTGTGTATCTTTATCTTCGTCTTCTTTATAGTCAACTCGATTCATGCAGATTGAATAGACACATTCCATACGTTTTTGTTACGATTAGACTTTCAATCTACTATATATATATATTAGCAAAAATACCATTCATTAATCACGAGATCTCTTAAACTATGGTAGGTATCCGCATCAAATTTTGTTCACAGGTTCCCTGTACCAACTAGGTGCTCACTAAGAACGTTTTTTGACAGATTCTCATTCTGACGACATTCATTCGCGAAAAAACCGCAAGCTCAATCAAACCTTTGTATTTTATTTTCGGTATTTACCCAAAAAGCCGCTGTCTATTTAAAAACGTTTTTTTTTTAAAAGCCACAAATTTTGTATTTTTAAACTAATTTCCCCCCAAGTCTACTTAGTTTTAATATGTCGTACGTTACTTCCAGTTCCTTTTCGACGCGGGTCTATACAAGAAAACAAACAAGAACACAATTCTAATGGCATTAATCAGATTTATCTAAAGCAGGGGTGTGTTACATGTGAGAGTGTGTGTGTCTTTGTTTATTGTTTATTTTATTAGTTATGAGTATTAAACTGTTTTATCACGGGTTTCTCAAGGCGGTTAATAGGTATCCAGTGGTCAGTTGGAGAGCTGACCTTGTCTGAGTAGGGTGTTGATGGTTGTTTTTGGTTATAGTATTCTTTTTATATGTGTGTATTGAATATTCTGGTAATTCTATGGTGTTTGATGATACCCTTAAGATAATAATTATTATTGAATCTAGTCTAAGAGCTCTTGGATATTTAATTTGGACACAGTTAATATTTTTGGTATATTATGGTTTTATATTGTATGTGTAACCCAAGAATTGCTGTAAATAAATGTTATAAGTTTATACTCTATTGTTGAGTGTTGTTATACTAGTTGTTCCTATTAAAGAAATTTAGAATGGTCAACCTCTTCATATATATGCACTAACCATTATCAGAATCATACCCTTAGTACAATGTGGTGTCGCGTACACCCACACCGAGCCATTTGCTTACAGAAAGAAGTAACCCAAGTTCTTTACACTAAATACAAAAAATGGCATTAATAAGATATATCTAGAGCCTTTTTTCTTTTTTTCGATAGAGACAACCAGAGTACTTTGTAACACTTTAAAAATAAATTATCCTAATAACATTAAAAGATACATCTAGATTATTCTAGATCTATTGTTATTTCGCTACATTCAGAAGGGGATATCTAAACTAATACAATTAATAAAACCAAATTGGTATTTCTTTTAGAGAACAAAATACAAAAATAAATGTAGAAAGGGGAATGGGAATGTGACATTCAGTTGGGGCCTTCAGAAAATGTATTTTTTCCTCTAGGCCTGAAACTGCTGGTATGAAGAAATGCCTGCGGTGTCAAATTCCGTACATTGCTTGCATTAAGGTTAAAGGTTAAAAAAAAGTACAACTAACCAAGGAGGGGGGGGCATGATCGAAATATAATATAGATTAAATTGAGTAGCTGAAGAAAAGTCATAGAGTGTGCGAAGGAGTTACTTTTTTTTCCGGGAGGGGGGGGGGGATAATGTGCTACCGGAATTAACAGGCGCAAAATAAGAGTGTGTGTATGTGTCTGGGGCGCATTATGAAGCGGCTCTTTCCAAGTCAAGTCAAAAGTCTATGTCGAAGAAATTACGATGTGCAGGTAAACAAAATAAAAAAAAATAAGGGTTCCAGAGAGTGAAATAAAGAGTGGATAAGAGAGAGAGAGATTGAGCAAGTAATAGTACTTTGTAACAGAGTAAAAAAATATATTTCTAATAGCATTGAAAAGATAAATCTAGATCTATTGATTATCATTTCGCTACATTCAAAAGTGGTCAACTAAACGATTACAATTAATAAAAACAAATTGATATTTCTTATTATTTAGAGAACAAAAAACTACCAAGAGAAATGTAGAAACGGGAATGTGTAATAAGGACTAACTTTTTTTTTATTGGCGGGGTGAGGAGGGTGGCGGATAAGTAAAAATGCTACTAGAATTATCGGAACCAAAATATGAGAGCATGTATGTGTCTAGGGCGTATTATGAATAAATCAAGTCAAATGTCTATGTCGAAGAAATTACGTTTGCGGTGGTAAACAAAAAATAAAATGAGGGTTCTAGAGAGTGAAATAGAGAGAAAGCAAGAGAGAGCGGGCCATGAAATTTCATTGTAACAGTTACACAAATTCAAGGGCTGAACAAAGTAACCCGAAGAGGGTTAGTTTTGGTTCCTTATTGGTCTCTTTGTCTCCTCTAACAACTATTCCCCAATAGACGTCCATGTAAGGCTGAGTAGAGTTGGGCGTGAGAAGCACACATTTGGACATAAATCAATCTTTAAAAAAAACACAACCCTTTCAAGGGAAATAACTTCAGTTGTGATCGGTTCGAATTGAAAATAATTGGAGTTATCTCTATATCAGATCTAAAAATATACAAAATTAGTGTAGGCAATGCTAATGTAAGGTTTGGAATTAGATTTAGGGGTGGCATATTTTCCATTACATTCTATCTGACCACAAGACTCTGTCATACTGATATAAATATAAAAAAAAATAAATAAAACAGCATTCGTGTTGTCTGCTATCTCCTCTTTAATTTCATGTACTCAACCTCCATTGGCTGCACCATTTCAACCAAAGAAATGTAAATAAAGTGGTTAACATCGAATGTTTCCATTTCTCTTCCCAGGTACATGTACGATGTAGTTGACTTCACTTTCCTTGCTCACTACCTCGTATGGCCCATCATACCTTTTCTGAAGGGCATCACCTTCCCTTGCCGTTTCCATTAACACTTTGTCACCTATTTTAAACTGTCTTTGTTTGGACCTCTTGTCATAAATAGATTTAGATTTATTTTGGCTTTTTCTAAGATTGCTATAAGCAAAGTCATTAATTCTAAACAGTTTGTCCCTTAGATTTCTAACATATACCCTCAAGTCTTTCGTTTCCTCCTGAGTTGGTATCCAGTTTTCTTTGATTATATTCAATGGGCTTCGTACTGTGTGCCCAAACACAAGTTCAAATGGACTGAACCCTGTTGATTCTTGCTGGGCATCGCGTAGAGCAAACAGTAAGAAGTGAATGTTTTCATCCCAAGTGTTTGTCTCGGTCTCAGCGTGTTTTTAAGTGTTTGGTGAAAGCGTTCGATGGCACCCTGGCTTTCAGGTTGATATGCCGTTGAAACCGAGTGTTCAATTTCCTTCTGGCGAAGTGCCTGTTGGAAGGTATCTGACATAAAATTGGTGCCTTGATCACTCTGTATGACCTTTGGCAACCCGAACGTTGTGATTAATTTTGATAATGCTGTCACAATGGCTGTTGCCTTGATGTTTCTCAATGGCACTGCCTCTGGATAGCGCGTAGTCTTGCACATTATGGTAAGAAGGTACTGGTTTCCTCGTTTTGACCTTGGCAACGGGCCAACACAGTCCATAAGGATGATGTGTAAAGGGTTCTGTTGGTGTTTGATTCTCTTAAAGAGACGCTTTTGGAGGCGATTGATTGGGCTTTCTTGTGATTCGGCAGGCATGAAATGATCTGCAGTACTCAGCTATTTCTCTGTTGATGCCTGGACAGTAGAAATGTTTGTATATGCGTCGTCGTGTTTAGTCAATCCCTAAGTGTCCCGACATAGGGAGGTCATGCCCAAGCCTTAATATTTCAGACCGGAACACATTAGGTATGACAATTTTAAGGGACTGTTCGTCAGTGCTGCCATAATGTGATGATTTTTTCTGTCCATTTTCTGACAAGAATGTCATTATGCATGGCATATTGTTGGCCTATTTTTGTATCACCACCTTGTAGCTTGTGGATGATGTTGGCTATTTCCATGTCATTCATCTGGCTATCACGAAGGTCAGCTATTGATCGTATGCCGTTTTGAAATGGATTACAGAAAAAGTCAACTGAAAGTTTGGGTTTATCATCTATCTGGTCCGTCATTTTCTTATCATTTCTTCGTTCTCGGATTAGTTTTTGTTGCCTGGTTTCTACTTGGTGTATCGTTTCTTGTACTATATTTGTATTTTCATGACATCGGTTTAGTTGTTCCATATCTTCTATTTGTCTTGGCCACCAGCTATAAATTTCTTTCCATTTGGTGATTTGAGACTCTGTTGGAAAACCAATGTTAGGGACATCTCCTATCAGCAGTTCAAATGGTCCTTCATCCACCACTATTACTTCCACCATTTCGTTGAAGTATGGGGAGTTGATATGCACTTTGGCCGTCGGATACTCCTTAATGTGGCCACCAAAACCTTGAACTCTGCAACGTTTCTGACAATATTGATTAGGTTTCACCAACTTTGCCAACACCACACATTTTGTGGCCCCAGTATCTCTTAGGGCTGCCTGGATGTAATGCCCGTTTACGATTGCAGGGCTGACATATGGTGACAGGTTGTTATCTAGCCCGCCTACATAAGCCACTATTTCCTTTTTCTTGTAAATTCTTCTCCCTGCGTCTCTACATTTCTTTGCCACTTGTCCGAATCTACCACATGTATAGCATCTTGCGTTCTGTCTTTGATCTGTTGTAGTAGATTCTGTAAATTTGGAGTCCGTTGTGGCAAAAAATGCACTTGCTTGATCCTCTGGAACTTTTTGGAACTTTTTGTAAACTTTCGCCTGGATGTGCAGCCACTTATCTTTGGCATAGATTCAAGACTTCGTCCACATGTCTGGGCTTTTTTTCTTGAAGGAATGCAAAGAGATTTTTCCCAGCCGAAGAAATTATCTTGTCTACAATGATGAACTGTTTCAGGTTCTCAAATGATTCCTCAATGCCTGAGGACTGAAACCATTTCTCAAAAGTAGTTTTCACCTCGCCGACAAATTGTTTCATGTTGCCGTCGGTCGGTGATTTCAGTTCGTAGAATTTATTTCTATAATCGTGCTCACTGCATTGATAGAAATCTAGTAGAGTCTTTTTCAGTAAGGTGTAGTCTCCAACGTCCTTGTCATTCAGCACCTGCAGCGCATCTAGTGCTCTTCCACCCACTAGGATGAGGAGTTCTCTGGCCCATTCTTTCTGGGATTCGCCTTCCAGCCTCATCAACATTTCAAACCTGTGGATGAATGAATCCATTCCGTCTGTCCCTTCAACAAACTTCTGCATTTTTGTGCGCCTTGTATTTCTGATGTTGGTTTCGTAGCTGATTTCAGCTGTTTGGGACTGTTTTTGTGATTCGTGCTTTAGATTCATCTTCTTCAATCTTGAGTTTTGTTTTCACCTGCAGTTCCTGCATTCGGAACTTTTCTCTTCTCTCCTCTTCTCTTGCGTCCCTTTCTTCGTTTTGCCGGATAGCTCTGGCAACACATTCTTCAAGTTCTTTCTTCTGGTAGCCTAATTTCTTTCCTGTCTCGTACAAGTCCAGAAGTTCACTTTCTTTTACAGACATTTTCAGGATTTAGAAACCTGAAGAATTAAAATAATACTAGTACAGAAGAAAAACAAAAGTAAAGCTACAAAGAAAAATAATGAAATCACAGAACTTCAAAATTTGACAGTATACAATCAAAAATTACTCCAATGAAAGAACTATGTTTACTGTCCTTGTAATATCTCAGTAGGGTTCAAGGGAAGACACACTGGTCTTTACAAAAAAAAAATATCACCCTGTTCACGAGACCCCATGTGACCATGTATTAGTATAGGCCATAAGACCAGTGACTTCTGCTGTACTGGCAAGTTAGTCCAGTGGTACTTTGTGGTCCCAAATTATATTATCTAGGCTATTAACTATAGCCTCTAGATATACAAAACTACTGAGACGGACAAGTAATACTTCTGAGATTTCAGTTGCAACAAAAAAAAAAAAAAGAGTTTATTTAGAAGAAAAAAAAGATCATGGAAAGTATAAATGGAAATAAAGGCTAACCAAAGAAAATGAAACAATGAAACAAATCAAAATAGTAAGACAGGTTCAGGTCTAAATAATTAAAGAACCACCATCACAGAGGCACAATAATGTCTTATGTCAAAGACCAAAAAAGATGGTTTACAATAACATCGTATGAACATTAACGATGAAATGACATCATCCGAGAGACACACTACTGTCTCGTATCAAAACAAAAGATGTTTTTTAACAAATAACATACATGAGAGGATAAGAGACTAAGTAGACATATAATATTTACATAAAACCAACTTATTACTAACAAATAAATAAAGTCTTCTTAGCTCATTATCGAAACACTCTTCCCATAACAGTGGCACACTCCTCTTGAGTAATACAGTTAAAGCACAACAACACAAGTATTAGTTAAACATTATGGAGACTTAGTTCAAAATACACTGGTCAGCTCAAGGACTCAACAGAGAGCGACTATTGTAAACAGTTAACAGGGACTTAAATCAAGTACTAAAGGGGACTAACTCTTACTGAAAATAAAAGTAGATATCCTTATTGTCCCTTTTGTCACAGGTACTATGTGTGTATCTACAGAAATTTCAGTTAGATCAAATGCAAGTATCGATCAATCTTGTAATTATAATGGCATTTTGGCATTGACCAAGCAAAGTAGATATTTTTACAGTTCTCTAAAACAAATGCTGCCAGCTCAGGATTGTAACCATTAATTGGGGCCGTGGGACTATAACACTGGGTTTTCTTTTTGTTTTTATTTATTAGGACGTGATAGTTTCTTTTTGTTTTTATTTATTAGGACGTGATAGTTTCTTTTTGTTTTTATTTATTAGGACGTGATAGTTTCTTTTTTTTATTACAACGACCTTGGCATTGTTAGTTCTACGCAGAGGCGGACTGGCTATATGGGCATTTGGGCAAATGCCCGGTGGGTCGGTACCCAAATGGGCCGGTAAGGTCATCTAAAGAGCCTCACGAATGCCACTATTGAAAGTATTAAATTGTTAAAGGTTTTATAGTAATCTGTTGAAAAAAAGGGCCCTCTGAGCGTCGTGTTGAAAAAAAAACGAACCTTAACACTCTTTCAGGTTCTTTGCTAATTTAATCTATCATATTTTCGGAAATACTGTAATAGCCTAAAAACATAGAACCTCCAACTAATAGGATTCATCCTTGAAGGGCCTACATACTTAGCGATTAAAAAGCAACACAAGTTCTATATTTCTTATAAGGATATAGAGTTCACTGTATACATGCGTAAAGTAATCAATACATTATCAAACTTATCAAAATGATTTTTAGGACAGGTAGAACTTGAATTGGATGCCCATTATATGGTATACAAGTTATGGGCCAAATGGTATGGAAATGTCCGGGCCGATTTTGACACCCAGTCCGCGCCTGGTTCTACGTACTCCATGAGCTCATTCATTGTTTGAAATGAATTAAAGAAATAACATTTTTAAAAAAATCAATTTCACCTTTATGAATTTGAATGCTGTCTACACATTCTCGTTTGATTCATTTCTTACAATGCTTTATTATTATAAGGAAAATTTCCAGTGTTCAAAATCAAAAGACGTAAGGGGCCAAATTGAATATTAAGATGATTCTTTTTTGAAAAGTGTTGCATTCAGACCATAAGTTTCACTACGTGGCCAATTAGAACATCAGAGAGTTGAAACTATTTCCACTTATTGATTCATGTTAACCGCACAGTCAAGCGGTCCATTGATTACCTGCATATACCTTGAGATAGAACAACATTCACAATAGAAACGCTGATCAAGTAATTCTGTCATAACAAGAGGGGGGGGGAGGGGGAGTCTTTTGTCACCATCACTCCATCGTACTGTTAAGTCCGCCTCTGATAAAAGACACTTTTAGTTTAAACAATACAAGGTATTGTACCTTTCATCAATGCGCATTTTAAAAACGGTTGTTTTTTTTTATCGCAGATGTGCTATAAACAAAATATGTAGAGATGTTGCAAATTAATAATAATAATAATAACCTTTACTATCCATAAGAAAATTAGTCTTACAATTTGTGCATTACACCAAACAAAACATTATAACTATAATTAAACAGAAGTATACATTCACACCAGACTCACTCATAATTTACATGCGAAAAGTTTATATCAGATAATTTAATTTTCTTTAATGATTTGATCATCAGGGGGACAAAAGAATGTTGGTGTCTGTTTGTTTTTGCTATCGGTGTCTTGTAGCTCTATTGAGCCTTCTTAAGAATGTTATTCTCAAACCGCTGCCCAAATGAGTTGTTTTTTTTTAGCAATGACTTTACCAGCAGCATTTAGGATTCTATGAAGTATATTTTTATTTTTAATGTTCAAATTGCCTTACTAGGCAGTGATATAAAAAAACTTAAAATACTGCAGATGTGAGCGTGATAAAACAACGCCGAGACCTTTTCGCTAACATTGGATGTTTACATGTGGCATGTCTAAACTGGTGTATATATGTAAAACAAGTTTTAAAACGTGAACTAAACTGGTAGATATATGTAAAAACAAGTTTTAAAACGTGAACTAAACTGGTGGATATATGTAAAAACAAGTTTTAAAACGTGAACTAAACTAGTGGATATATGTAAAAACAAGTTTTAAAACGTGAACTAATAATTTTAAATATACAAAAAAAAAAAAGATAAAGTGAAACTACCATAACAGAAAAGAAATAGTGTCAATTATGTCCCTTGCATAAAAAGACCGAGAGAAACACACACAAATATGTACTTTAAAAACACACTTTATGTATTTATAAGTCGTCACTTCAATTTAACCGTTCTTTGTTCAATGAACAAATGTATGTTTGTCTTACTTTAATGTTTATGAATTTCAAACTATTAGTAAGACGTTATTAAAATGGTTTGATGATTGATAATATGCTATGCTTCTGTTGTGTTTATTAAAACAAAATGACATTAAAATATTCATTTTATTTTCACGTTCTACAATAGGTTTTTCTTTAGAGAATATTTGAAAAATAAAAAAAGACAAATCGTCGTTATTTAACTCCACTTAAAAAAAATTCAATTAAATTACTATTTCCAACATTCTAATAAACATTTTTGGTAATAGCTCAGTCTGGAATCTTGTACACTTTTTTACTCCCTCTTCCCATTCTTGGATCAGGTGGAAATTTCGGACAATTATTCATTATCAATGACAACATAGGAATACAAAAAAAATAATTTTTATCAATACGTCGTAATTAATTTCTTTCTGTTTATATATATATATATATATATATATAAATAAACTTACCCTATTGAGAGATATGGCAGCATTTGAAAGGTGCACTTGCTTCTCTAAATATAAGCTTAGTTTTTTTTAAAGTATTTCTTTTTTCAACTTTGCTTGTTTTCTAAGATGGACACCAGGTTTGTTTCGTTCTCCTGAAATATGAAATTAAAACTTTTGAGTTCGTCAGGTTATAGAATAGAAACGGCTGGTCGTTGTGCTGACCTTAACATCATCTGCCCTTAGCAGCCCTATAGATTGCAAGATCTGAAAGGAGAACTTTACTTTGCTTTGCCACTGGTTAATAAAAGAGATGGGATCATATCGCACTAAGCATGCTATAGGCTTTAATGTGACGCTATACAAAAGCAATTTTAACAAATATTTGAATTCTGCGCAAAAAGTTATGATGGTAAACATTTTATCATTTTTTATTTAAATGATTATTAAACATTAATATGTAATAAATTAGACAGCAAATTCCTTACATGTAAAAAAAAAACAACAACCCAATGTTCTTAGAGATTTTATTTTTAGGTTAGGCTTACGTCACTTCCCTCAAAAACAGTGAAAACGAATCTAGATTTAATCAACCGTATCGTTTCATTCTTATAGTGGCTGTTCGGTTTATTGTTCTTAGCCAAGTCCATAACTATGGTACATATACATATGTATATAAAATCGTTAGGATAACCATCTCCAGAAAAAATGTAACATTTTCACCGACATCCCTCCTTGTCCCAAAAGGTAAATAGATCGTGTGTCTGACTGAGTCGTACAAACTGGTCAGTGTAGGCTTAGCCTAGTCATGACGATAGTGTTTGTTGTATGTTGAGTGGTCAGGCGAGAAAATATACACTGCCGTAGCTAGTCAAGCGTGTAGATCCATTCTTAATAGGTATTTTATTTTCTTAGCTTACAAGATCTAGATCTAACTGCATAGACCTTGGTATATTTTATATGCAAAAGTAAAAACTTTACTTTATGGTTTTCCTCTATACAATAAGTCAATACATTCAATTAATAGATTGATGTGACGTCACATAGAAACCCGGTAAACAATCTGACCGTTTTGGATGTGCAGAAAAGTTACGACAGAAAAAACACAAAACATTAACTACTAAGTTTTTATTGAAAATAGAATAAAAAGAAAAATATCTTCATTTTCTATAAATCAAAACACAGAGTATTTCGAAAATTGTCAAAACCATCAAAGTTTCCCTTTAAAACGTATGGGTCACAATCATGCATGCTCCATTCATTGGTAGAAACTGGAAACAATGAACGTTTCATAGTTGGAGAAGTTATAATTAATCTTTTAAAAACACTATTTTAATAACTTTAGTATGGCGCTACAATTTTTTCTTTGAACGATAGGACAAGCTTCAAATGTTAATTTATTGTGTGTATGTGTGTAAATCTAAATCCTTAGTTCTTAATACTGCAATATAAGAATTATTATGTGTCACGCCTTTCTGTCGCGCCTTCTCCTATGTTTAGTTAGTCTCACTTTTTTCGTAGTCTGATGTTGTTTGCTGGATACAAAGGTTCATCTGCTGCTCGATAGTAAAATAAATATTTTGATAAGAACACTCAACATGTTCAAAAGAAATGTTGTTATTATTATCTCCCATTGTGTGTCGATGGTCGCTTAATTAGCATACGACAACATTCAAATCAACTCATAAGGGAAACAGTTTGACAATGCCCATTTGTAGTGCACACCCTAAGCCAGCAAGTGTTACAAGAAGAACATCTGTGCCAGTTTGGTTGCTTCTCAACAAATATGCTGCAGTTGCATTTATTGAAACTATTTTGTTCTACTGGAAATGTAAAAGAAGGCTAACTAGTATTAGATCCAAATATTACAAGTTCCATAATCATGGTAATGTATCTTTACCTTCTGACAACGCAGAATAAAAACAAGCAATATATTAAAAAAATGACTTGTTAAAATAATATGTAAGGGAAATAGCTTAATCCATATTTAAAACCATATCCTCAACAGTGTGAGATTTATTTCCCTTTTTGGATATCAAATAAAATTTAAAAATTACCACCATTTAATTATCTAACTGGTTAATTTATTGAATTGAATTGTGTGATCGACAACGGTGGCTATTGCGAAGTCTCAACTTTATCCGTAAATTTGAAGCGGTAGAAATAATGTGTTCAAAAATTGTGCCAGACAGACACAAAGATAGATGGAGTGAGTTATTATAAGCTTTGTAAAAAGAATATATTATCATATCACTCTCGTGTCTATATATTTTATACATCTTTTTGACAACAAAATTATTTTTAAATAGTACAATGTATGCTCTTCATATGGCAACATCGGCCTATAATTAATATTGCGATAGTATTGTTTCTTGTGTGTAGAATAATTCCGTCAATACTGCATTATTTTCACGTTGCTATTCAAAATTATTGGTCAGCCAAACAGACAAAAACCCCCGATCAAAGAACGCATCCGGGTTGATTGTTCATGGCCGGCAATAACCCAGAACACTGAAATGACAGGGATGGCTCTATTTTTAGACAAGCACGGCACAGATGGGTGAAATGCATGCCCTTGGGTAGGGGGGAAGAGGGGGGACTTCTTATTGCGAAACTTTACCCTTTCGAAATGTTCTATAAAAGAAAAAGGACATGGCCGCACGGTTACAGTTTCTGGTTTGGCAATTTTGGGCCGGTGGTGTAAGGATTGTACAGACATGGCTTCATTCCAGATTGGTTTCATTATTTCAGTGGCCGTTACTCTGACCTCATGTGCACCAGCCGAGAAAGGGAATGGTAAGTACAAATGTTTAACATTACATTTTTAATGAAGTCAAAATTTAAAATAAAACGAGGGAGAATATCTCCAAATATCTTGCCCAGGGTCTCCGCTTACTTAAATCCGGCCCTGATAGTGTAAACTATTTGCTAGATGCAATCTTCTTATAATATTTGAGATTTTGTCCACGCATTGATTAATCTTTATTTTTTCCCTTAACACTCCTCTGAAAGGTAATTTTAAATAATACGACTTGACTAATTTTTTCTATTTCAGCTAAAGACGATGCTAGACTCTTAGGTTTTCTAGCCACGATCTCTGGCTACTCAGCTATAGACCTGGAAGACAATGGAAGAATAATTCGGGAATCAATGGCCTCCATACCAGTTGATGTACCCGCATTTTACCCGGTAAGATTTTATTTTACGTCCAGAATATTTGCTATGACTTTTAAAAACAAGAAAAAAAACAAGAACTTTATCAAGCAATTCCTTTTTTATTTTGTACATCAACTAATCTAACTCACATATATATGTCTTATTTAAAGCAAAAATATCACACACGAAATATTGTCCAGCTATAACACAACATTTAAAATCCACATCTTCAATCATCTAGATTCTAGATAATAGATAAACATAATATTCTAAGTAACACCAACAGAGTCTTTGAGGAATACAAATCTTATCTTATCTTATATATTATAGACGTTACTTAAAAAAAGAATATAATTACGTCCTATGCATTTCATGTGTCAATCTAGTCATACATGTTAGTCGATGACTTAAACTATGCCTGGATAATTAATAGAAGTATGAGTGTGCTGATGATTTTGTTCATTCTAATGTCCTCTTAGGATTTCGCTTACTTTTATGAAGAGGTGGTTGACGGAGCTCTCAAACTACGACAAGTCATTGTACCCTTCATTGGCGAGGATGGTTTTATTCACGCTTCGCAATATAATTTTACCGGATGGCAAGATGCAGAGTAAGTATTCGTGGTACATTTTAGACTCTCTTGTACGCTGCAGTGTTTAGATATATGTGATAAATTCAATTAATAAAAATTCTAAAGGTTTAGTTTGGATTCTAGCTGTCTACAAAGACCGTCCATGACACCTCCCTTGTCACTCTCCTAATAACTCTATTTCAATACTTCAATTAACTAGAGTGCGTCTTTTGGCTCTGAAAAGCATTTATGTTATGTTTCATTTGTGAGAACATAAGATAGTTCTTTAATATCTAGTTTGGCATGTGTTGATATCTACAGATGTCTTAATCAGACCTGAAAGACATTTTCAATGTTTGTGATTTCAGGATTGGTGAATTTGATGTATCAGTTTTACAAAAATTATCAAGGGATGATTTTTACACATCAAGAGAATGTGATCTGGTTCTCACGGAAATCAAGAAAGGGATTTACATGGGAAACTTACCCGAATGTGAATCTATCATTGAGGTAATCCTTTACAATATGTTGTTTAGATTTTAATTATAAAGTCTTATTGTATTTATGGACTGACAATTCAAACAGAAGCATAAATATAAAATGTTGAGACAAATATAACAAGGTCTCAGAAAAAAAATTACTAAGATCCTAGAAAAAAATACCCAGGTCTCAGAAAGAAATACCCAGGTCTCAGAAAGAAATCTCAAAGTCTTAGAAACAAAGAGTTTAGTCTTAGAAACACATATCAAGGTCTCAGAAACCAAGGTTTATTTAACATATATCAATTTTAAAATCTCATTTCTTTATACAAGGAGGTATATCCATTAATAGCAAGCTTGATTGGTGTATCCGGTGCTCAGAATACACAAGTAGACCTATTGATAAGCAAAGTAGTTTAATATATCATAGAATAATTTTTGCGCATTTTTTGGCCCATTTCTAAGCTCGTTCGCTTGTATCGCAAATAAATTTTAATTTTTTAGTTGGCTGCAGTGATTTTATCAGTATTTGTTTAGTGTGTCTATCTAGTTTTAAATCTCTTTCAATCTTCCCTAGTTCATTTTTTTTAGTTTTTCTTTTAGTTTCCATTATGACGACATAACTTTTGTTTTCATATTGATTTTCTATCTCTCTCTTTCTCTCTCTCTCTTTCTCTCTCACTCTTTCTCTCTCTCTTTCTCTCTCTCTTTCTCTCTCTCTCTCTTTCTCTCTCTCTCTTTCTCTCTTTCTCTCTCTCTCTTTCTCTCTCTCTCTCTCTCTCTTTTGGTGTGAAAATCCCAAATTACAAAAGAATACTTAAACAGCTGTTTCTTCTCTCTCTCTCTCTCTTTCTCTCTCTCTCTCTCTCTTTTTTTTCTCTCTCTCTCTCTCTCTTTTGGTGTGAAAATCCAAAATTACAAAAGAATACTTCAACAACTGTTTCTTATCTCTCTCTTTCAAGTACATTCCAAATTTCGGCACTGTGTGGACCTGCACATCTACAGGGTTCATAAACTACAGGAACCCAGAGCTGAACCCTCAGGAAGATGTTCCCATCATTATGTATAAGGACTTCAGGTACTCAAACGAGACCTAACAGTTTTATTCATGTTTATTTGATTATTAATATATGTATATAGGCTTTAAACATAATTGCAAAACTGTTAACTGTAAGAAATTACAACCAAAAAAAAAACAACAACTAATAATTTAGATACAATAATAACGTTATTACTACGATTTGACTTTTGATATTTTCAGATATCCTTTGCCGGACTCCATGTTGGAAGTAGTTCCGGACTTCGAAGATCCATGCGCTTAATCAAACACGCACAAAAAGCAGTGTAATAAAATTACAATTTATTTAAAGTTGTTTTTGTGTCTTTGTGTCTCCTCAACCAACTTTGTTGTTGCTGTTGCTGTTAATGTTGCTATACCAAATAGATCTTTCTGAAAAGTTTGCAATTAAAAAAAACAACAATCCAATGACATTTAGGTGTTATTATCGTCAAACAATTTATGTTTAGAATTCATGGCAAAACAAAAACATAAATTAGAGACTCCAATATAGAACAGAATAAGAAAGAAAAATTAAAAACGTCACGAATTGTAAAGTTTTTTAAACATAAAATTTTATCAATATCTTGTCTTTTTACTTAAGTTTAAGTAATAATTTAATCTTTCGGTATCTTCTTTTACAAGATCAGAGGCATACAACGCAATGCAATAGTTTCAACCAAACTTGGTTTTTTTTAATGACAAAAAAACAACAACAAAAAAAAAACAAGGTTACAAAGACTGTGTGGAAACACAAACTCAAAATCGGCCCCCGAAGTGGTCCACCTAGAGTCTTCACTAGGATTCGAACACGGGACATCCGGCTCCAAGTGCTTTACCCCTCAGCCTCAGTATCTCCATATATCTCTTTAGCGGACACATATATTTTTAAAATAGTAATTATTAACATTATCCATTCATTCAAAATTAATAACATGTTAAATGTAATAAAGAGAAACTAAAAAAAATTCTTCTTCTTACAAAATTAGATAAATTGGCAACACGAAAAAAAAAATTGACCTACTTTAGGTAGTGAGCTAGCTAGAAATGACTTAACAAGACTTTCCCCTCGCAAATAAAAATTAATATCTCCATTGCCATTTGCTATACAAACTAGATCTAGAATCTAGACCTAGTTCTAGATCTAAATCTAAATTCAAGACGAAAGTCTAGATCTAGAACTAGATCTAAGTCTAGATCTAGAATTAGATCTAAGTCTAGATCTAAGTTTAGATTTAGATCTACGTCTAGATCTAGAACTAGATCTAGAATCTTAATATAGAATCTACTAGATCTAGACTAGAACTCGTATGACTTTACACGTTTAATTTTAAAGGCCAATGTTATGATCAGGAATAGTAAGCCTTTTGTTACCGAGTAATGGTACCGTGTGTCAGGTGGGTTTAGTTGCTTAAGTAGGGTATGATATGATGGTCCCGTATCCCCAGCCTGAACAGAGTAACACAAGAACCTAAAGATAATGGCATGTAAAATACGAACATCGAATACCAGTTATTCAACTGAACAGTTAGTGAATAACAACAGTTATCAATATGAACAATATTTAATAATAATTAATTATAAGTTATCAACATATTTACATATACATCACTATCATTGAAGTCATCATTGAATTAATAATTAGTCTATTATAACGCCAATAAGTTTCCATAACACACCTTCACGCTCACACTCCATCTCGGCGCCCAACGTACCCTCAACTCCCTACACCTCAACAACACTAGTTACTGCAAAACTCCAGGGGCGGAAAGGCGACACACTTTCCCATAGCCCAAAGCCTAACACCCTGAAACGACAAGAAAACCTAGATCTAGCGATGCCGCTACAAGAAATAACTTTTCAATAGCGACACCCGTACCGAAAGCTCAGCCTACTTAATAAAACTATGTACTTACGTACCCTTACAAGGGGGAAACACAAAACCAGCTACCCAGCCACCAAACGAAGCTCTCTCTCTCTTGCGGGAACTAAGGATGACGTAAACACACACACACACAATATTCTAGACAACAAAACGCACTTAAAAGAAACTACTTCCTATACTCTAAAACACCAATATTAAATGCAAAGAAAAACTTCACGCGCGCACGACATCCCCCCTCTCCCCCTAACTGGATCTTGCGAAGACAAGTCCAGTTTTCAAAAAGAAATTGAAAACTGAAGTATAGAGACAGCAAAAGAAATTAGGACACATTGCCCAACATTGAAGCCGGAGAATACAACCTTCATAAAGTCAAAATTACATAATTATTCACATAGAAGATGTCGCAAAGAACAACATCCATCATAAAACTATTATAACATTACAATGCATAATAAAACAAGCAATACATACTACATACATATTCATATATATCAAGCAATAGCTATAATAAAATAGTCTTTTTGTGCGAATCACACCAGTCTTGAGCACAGGTCTGCATGTATATTGTCCTCTCCTTTTATGTGACACACGTCGAAGGTGTTGTCCTGGGGCATCAGCGCCCACCTCGTAACGCGGTGGTTCGTAAAGTTCGTGCTCCGAAGATAAGCCAAGGCCTTGTGGTCCGTCTGAAGGTGAAAAGTCTTTCCACTAAGATATCGGTCAAGTTTTCTAATGGCAAATACGATAGCCAAACCTTCTCTCTCGATGATGGAATACCTCTGCTCCCGAGGCAACAACTTGCGACTCACATACTTGACGGGATGCAGAACACCATTCACGCACTGGCTCAGTATACCGGAGATTCCTTTGTCCGAAGCATCGGTCTGAAGAAAAAATGGCAATGAAGGATCAGGCAAACGAAGAATTGGGTACCTACACAGATACGCCTGCACCCTGCTCAAAGCCTCCGCGCACTCATGATTCCAGTGCACCTTAACAGACCGACCCCGACACAATAGATCAGTAGCATGAAACAACTCCGCGTACCCTGGCGAACCTACTGTACAAAACCGCCAACGCGATTAATAATTACATGTATTAATTTTTTTCAACCCTCTAGACCACTTTAAGCCTTAAACATTCGTTTAACCTAGATATCTTTAAAAAGAAAAACAGTTAAACAATATAATGCTAATATTATACCACCCGCGATACAATTAAGCATGTCATTAATGATCTTCATCCTATACGACAGAAAATGCAACTAGATTCGTAACCCAGATCCAATTGCTAAATTCAAATAGGATAAGATTGTACTTTTATGATAGTATATGCTCTATTACCTGAGCTTCATCATGTACATTTTACTCTACTACCAATTACTCAACCAACTAGTAACGCAATACTTTCATGTGTGTACTAGCCTAACAACACACGCCCGCTACATTTACCAATGCTACCAGATTACCAACTTAACCATCACGTCAACCTCTTGCGCTCACACGATGAGGGACTACCACAATACTTCTACTACCAAATTTCGACCTGTCCAAATATCTAACCGCCTTAGCAACGTCTGCTAAGTTCTTAAACCTTACATGTCCAATACCCATGGACTTCCCGTTTGCCTCTAAAACCTCCACAAACCCAAACAAACCAAACTCCCTAAACCTATCCTTAAGCCTTTGCCAGTTAACATTGAATGGCAAATTTCTAATAGTAACTGTATAGCGATCCGGCATTAACTTATACCTACGGCGACCTTCCGAATCGCGACGACCCTCTAGTCATCTATGTCTAGATCGCTGGTCTTGGTCATTGACAATATCATTGGGATTTACATCCTCAACATCTGTCTCATTATTTTGGGCAACAAATTCATTAGGGCACTTAGCTGATTTATGACCTTGCTCACCACAACTGAAACAAACAATTACCTTTCTTTTAACCACTGGACTCTACTTTATCACAGGCTCACAACATGCTTCTGCCACATACACACTTTCTTCTTTACTAATTGAAACATTCGAATCAGCTACTTTAAAACCTTCGATTACCTCAAGCATGTTCTCTACCGTACTATGTTTGTTTAAGACAAGCTGCCTGTACACCTCACTTGATACACTTTCAAGTATCCCGTCTTTAATCAAGAGATCTTTGATCTCATCTACTGTCTTTCCTACCTCGGCCATTTTGCACCAGTTATCCAGTGCGGTCCTCAACTCGGTCACATACCCACGGAAGTCATTCTGCCGTGGTTTGACCCGGTGGAACCTTTTGCGGCATGTCTCCGCGTTGATGTCTGCGTGGCGGAGAAGTGCCGTTTTGACATCCTCATATTTATCGCTGAGGAACAGACTGTCCCTCAACATAAAGTTTTTGAGAGGTGTCGTCAGTTTGTAGGACAACAGTAGGGCCCACTCTTTACTCTCAATCTTACACCTTGCTGCTACGGCCTCGAAGTGCGTCAGGTACGCCAGAAGATCGTCCTCTTCCTTCATGCCTTGGAAGTTCTTGTCCAGCCTGTCCAAGACACTCTTTTGTCGCACCTCAACTGCCTGACCTACCACTGCACCTGCCTCTGGCGCCGACTTCTCTTTAAGCCGTGCCAACTCCAGTTCATCTTTTCTCTTGAGCTTCTCTCTGGCATCTCTCTCCTTCCACCTCTCGTGTTCCTCACGCCTGGCCTTCTCCTCCCGTTCATGTCTAGCGGCTTCATCCGCCTTCGCCTCTCTTCTCAACCTCTCTTCCTCTGCCTTCGCCTCTTTTCTCAACCTCTCTTCCTCAGCCTTCGCCTCTTTTCTCAACCTCTCTTCCTCAGCCTTCGCCTCTTTTCTCAACCTCTCTTCCTCCGCCTTCGTCTCTTTTCTCAACCTCTTTTCCTCCGACTTCGCCTCTTTTCTCAACCTCGTCTCCATCACACAGACTATTAAATAATACTTACAGTCTAACTATCACTAACAAAAACCAAAGTTAGATCATAGAGAGAAAAAGGAAAAAAAAATATTATTTCTTAATTACAACGGGCTAACTGAAATCACGGGCGCATCGACAAAAACAGGGCCAAGGACTTATCTGCTCAGTATCCCGCGTCGGAAGAAACTCGCCTCACTCCAGGCTCCGCAGAAGAGAAAAGCCACAGACAACCAAAGCCACTGGAGCAGACCAACGGTTCTAACTTCAGGACGGTTCCGGTACACCAGCCAGCAAGACACACAATTTCAGGTCGATCCCGTCGACAGGCACTCGATCCACTCACACGTTGCCGCTCAGAGTCAGAGGATTCAGGCGTTGGTGACAATAAATAAAAGAACAGGTTACAATAGTTTCAAAGAGTAACTACACACTCTAAGTTTACCGAAACACATGGGAACTTATCCCATCAGAAAAAATACAACTAATCTATCGTGTGCTGTAACTACAGCATCAGACCGCTCAAACGGCTTAAATGTATTTAATTTTATTTACTACATAAATATTACATATATGTCATATATGTTATGTTGGCGTTAGCGGTCAAATCAAGGACACAAAGGTCACAACGTTGACATTTACATATTGTTTCGACGAGCTCCCATTTCTGTCAGGTGGGTTTAGTTGCTTAAGTAGGGTATGATATGATGGTCCCGTATCCCCAGCCTGAACAGAGTAACACAAGAACCTAAAGATAATGGCATAATGGCATGTAAAATACGAACATCGAATAACAGTTATTCAACTGAACAGTTAGTGAATAACAACAGTTATCAATATGAACAATATTTAATAATAATTAATTATAAGTTATCAACATATTTACATATACATCACTATCATTGAAGTCATCATTGAATTAATAATTAGTCTAGTATAACGCCAATAAGTTTCCATAACACACCTTCACGCTCACACTCCATCTCGGCGCCCAACGTACCCTCAACTCCCTACACCTCAACAACACTAGTTACTGCAAAACTCCAGGGGCGGAAAGGCGACACACTTTCCCATAGCCCAAAGCCTAACACCCTGAAACGACAAGAAAACCTAGATCTAGCGATGCGCTACAAGAAATAACTTTTCAATAGCGACACCCGTACCGAAAGATCAGCCTACTTAATAAAACTATGTACTTACGTACCCTTACAAGGGGGAAACACAAAACCAGCTACCCAGCCACCAAACGAAGCTCTCTCTCTCTTGCGGGAACTAAGGATGACGTAAACACACACACACACAATATTCTAGGCAACAAAACGCACTTAAAAGAAACTACTTCCTATACTCTAAAACACCAATATTAAATGCAAAGAAAAACTTCACGCGCGCACGACACCGTGTACTTTGCTGTTCGTATCTGATTCATTTCAGTGATACTCCAGTTTATATAAAAAATAAATCTGCACCCATAAGCTGTCAGAAGATTAAGTTATTGCCTTAATAATTAAAATTTTGTTCAAATTATTAATCTATGAATAATATATATTTATATCTGGGCTCTATTTAGTCTTATTTAGACTGTCAAGTGTATAATGAAGTTATGTCAATACTGCGCGCTTTAAAAGTAGTTTGCTATTTTTAAAACTAATAACTAAAACTAAGTTCATATCAAAATTCTTTTTTAGAAACCACATTTGAATCAGAATTCTATTCAATGAGCTAGTTAATAAATAAAAATATATATTTATAATGATCCATGACACTTTTTCTATTGTCACCTTAGGTGCAAATTTTGTGTACCATTGTGCGAATCTATGATTGAAGCTTGAGTTAGCAATGAAGAAGTCAATGACCTTTTACAGAAACTAATCTCCCCTTAAGTTTTTCATTGGAAAGTGGTGTAATTTTTTAAAAAAATCTGCTTGCATATATAATTTAAAAAATTAAATGGTTCATTTTCGGAAAAGAATTTAAACCGTTGCATCAGAACTTTGATTGATCATAATGTCCGATTTTTAAAATTTTCTCTTCTAGTTTCTGAGATCTTAACGGGACGGACGGACGGACAGACAAACCACACAAAACTAATAACGACTATTTCCCGTTCGGGGGCCGCTTAAAATAACATGAAAAAAACAAACTCACATTGAATACAAAAATGAAAAGAAAGAAAAGTGGTGAAAGAAGTGCTTATGGTGAAGTTATGGAAATATCAAGCCAAACAGATAGATTAAATAAGAAAAGATAAGATAATTTTTATTGATCCAATCAAACGGAAATTCAGTTTGACTACAATTGACCACCTCAGTGTAACTACTGTAACAATAACAATATAGATGAAAATAAGAACATTTACACGAAACACATAACAAAGTCAAACAGATAGTTTAAACGTAATATTAATAATAATAATAATAATAATAATAATCATCTTTATTGTCCGTATGGAAATTTGTCTTACAATTTTTGCATTACACCAAACAAAAAACATTATAACTATAAGAAACTAAAGTGTACATTCACACTAGACTCACTCATAATTTACATGTGACAAAGTTTATATCCGATTGTTATTATTTAATGATTTGATTGTCAGGGGAACAAAAGAGTGTTTGTGTCTGTCTTTGCCATCGGTGTCTTGTATATCTTTTGTGATGGTAAAATCACCAAATCCTGACACAAAGGGTGATTCTTTATTTCGAGGATCTTGTTAGCTTTTTTATAGATGTATGTCTCAACCAACTGCCCAAATGGGGTTTGTTTTTTGCCAATGATTTTACCAGCAGCCTGTTAAAGCCTAACAGGTTAAATGTTAAAAAAAAGGGTAATAGAGAGGTTAAATGTAATAATAAAGCCTAACACAGAGGTTGAATGAAATTGCTTAAAAAGCATCTAGCTACTTTTTCTCATGACCATTCCTCCTATTCGCTTGCAAACTCTTCATGGATTCTGGGTGGATAAGGTTTAGACGTTTCCTCTAAACTGTTGCGCCGTTTTCAAAATCACTCACAACACTGCCATGTTTAAATGAACGTTTTGAGCAAAAATGTCTCAGAAAAATCGGGAAAATCTTGGAAGACAACAGCCACCCGCTCCATCATAACTATGCCAAGTCGTCGCGAAGTGGGCGACTTCTATCTATGAAGACTAGAACCGAGAGGTTAAAAACTCGTTCGTTCCTTACTCGGTCAGACTATATCAACGCCACTCGTTGATCAGGAAAAATGAAAAGGGTCAAGATGCCTGTGTGTAGTCGCTGAATGAACTCTTTATGTTGTCTGTTATATTTATGTGAATGTTTCTGTTTTGTTGTCTTTATGTGAGAAAAGAGTCCTTGTAATCATAACAAATTTCCATAAAGATCAATAAAGCAGTCTTAGTCTTACTCTTACACACTGGACGCTCTACCGTTTTTTTTTTAATATTTGACGGTTGATGTAAATCTTTGGGATAACAATAAGTTAACAAAAGGGCCACATACTGAAACCTCTGGCTTGACTGTGATAATATTCATAGTTTGATCCTCTTCACATTCAAGTAAATAAACTCAAAAGTTTCAATTCAGCTGAAATAGGAAAAGGATTATATTTTATACCTTTATCTTTTGATTCGATTCTGTATTTTATAGTTATTCTAAATAAAATTCCTAAGACTTAAACCCAAACTATGGGACGGGTCGGTGTGAGCCTTTCACTGGGACAGATTTAGCTTTTGGGTCGTAATTTGCACATTAGTTCTTCATTTTCGTCAAGAATTGTGGATTGGAAGAGAATATCTTCTCATGTTTTTCTTTGCTATTCCTATGTTTGTTTTCATTGAAGTAAGCACGATCGCAATAATCAATAACACTTTATAGAAAAAAAGTAACATTAAATGAAAGTGTTTTTTTTAAAGGCAATTCTTCATTTATAAAACTAACCAAGCGTTCTAAAGCGCTCTTAATAATTAATTACTTATAGATCTTTAAAAAATGCCCCTCCCCCTCTTTTTCCGAAAATAAAATCCTGGTTAAGCGAATGTATAAATCTACTCAGAGTATTTTAAATTCTAATGAATTCATTAGATCAGGACTGAGAAAATGAACGTCTATGTATTGAACCCTAAAATCATAAATACATACGGGAATACCCGCTGACGTATGTGTGTTAAAGATATAGAATGTCATGAATTAGTTTATTATATTTAAAAGATCATAGCGGTCAAACCAGAGTTTTCCCAGTGTGGCCAATTAGCGATTTATTTATTTTCTCAAAGATATACATAAACTATCCCATTTCTAGGAGCATCATTACAGCCATCTTCGAGATCCGTGTCCTTCCTCCCACGAAGCGTTTGCAAGCTGAAAAGAGGAATTGTAAAAAGTGACATAAAAAAAGTTTTTTAAAAAGACTATTCCTCCTTTATGAAGTTGATGAATTTTCTTTTACTCTTAATAACTAATGAATGATAGATTTTAAAAAAAATGGAAAAAAAAAATAAACCGCCTCTTTTCCCCTTCCCCACAAAAGTGTGTCATATAGGTCTGTGTTTGAAATCTACGCGGAGTATATCTAATATATAAAGCAGAAAGTAAGGTGTATGTGTGTATGTATGTATGTATGTATGTATGTATGCATGTATGTATGTATGTATGTATGTATGTATGTATGTATGTATGTATGTATGTATGTATGTATGTATGTATGTATGTATGTATGTATGTATGTATGTATGTATGTATGTCCCTCATAGAAATCAATACCATTGGACCAATGTTGAAAAAATTTGGCATAAATGCTCCTTAGATCATGGCGAAGACCGTAGCCTATGTTTAATGTACCTACCACTACCGGAGGGCCCTAAAATAGACAAAAGGTACCTAATTGCATCTTTATTAAAACAAAAGAAACTTTTTAACAAATCGGGTAAACACATTTTCACACTCTCCTTTTGATTTACTGGCGAAATAAAAAAAAATGTGAAGGGAACATTCTCCATGTTTAACAGGTCTAAATTCGAATCAGTAAATCAGTAATACCAAAAAAAAAAAAAGGCCCGCAGGCCGCGGGTCATACCCGGCTTGTAAAATTATAAAAATAGACCTGTAGTTCTAGACTGATAAGTAGGTGTGCAAAATGTTCGTTGTACTTAATTATCCAAATCTGTACTGTTAGTTAGTTACTTTTTCTGAACTCTAAGCCTATTGTCAGGGCCGGTCCTAGCGAATTGCATTAAATAACTATTGGTAATAAATTATTGTGTTTAGTATCGCAAACAAGTCCAGACAAGTGATAGGATCATAGCGCATTGAGACAAGTGATAGGATCATAGCGCATTGAGACAAGTGATAGGATCATAGCGCATTGAGACAAGTGATAGGATCATAGCGCATTGAGACAAGTGATAGGATCATAGCGCATTGAGACAAGTGATAGGATCATAGCGCATTGAGACAAGTGATAGGATCATAGCGCATTGAGAAAGCTAAAAGCATGAAATTGTGCTAAACAAAAACAATTGTTAAAAAATTATGTATAAACCCACAGATTTATTATTGTTTATTTAGATCTATTACAAATTTAATTACATGACTGATCAAAACTAATTGATACACTTAATATAAGCTTTTTTTTTAAAGTATTTTTTTTTGTTAACAATAGTTTTTGTTTAGCGCAAGTTCATGCTATGATACACTCAATACACTTTGGTCCTATTACTTGTGTAGATCAGTTAGGAAAGGGGTGGCGGTGGGGGAGAAAGAAAGAAGTAGGCCTATCTGTGTAAGTGTTGCAATGTTCGCTTTTTAATTGCATTTTTTTTTTTAAATTGAACGACCCTAATTCAAACTCGTCAAGCCAACATACTAGCCACTGTGCCAGCGAAGCGCTTATGAAACTAGAATTTTGTATAGTTAGATATTGTTAGTTTCAAACTTTAAGCGCGACCTATTTCTCTGTACAAAGTAAAGAGGGGACTAATTAAAATTATACCACAGCAATAGTCAATTAAAATTTATCTTCCCCGTGTTCGTTAGCAAACAAAATACTTTATTACCAAGAGTTGATTAACTAATTGGTATTTTTGTTTATTGATTCTTGTTTTGTCAGGTACATTAAATAGCTTTTCAAAATTTCTACTTGATCCGAGATAGGGTGTGGGAAAAATGACGTCTGCAAACTTTCTACCAGACGGACAGAGTGAGTTCATATATGCTTTGTAACAAGCAAAATAAAAAAAAATCTTTTTTTTTTTAAAAAAAAAAAGCTTTCTAAAGGGGAAGAACTCTGTCCTTAAAACTATTTCTACCAATAATGTACAAGTTATTTCCCTTATTCGATATCAAAGGAAACACTAAATTACCAATATATAATTGACTAATTGAGTATTTTCTCTTATGAATTTATGTTTTGTTAAAAGTATCAGCTTGATCGGAGGATGCGTGAAGGAGAAATAGCGTTAACAATTATTAAATTGGACTAAACCCAACACATTTAGTCATTTATGTGAATCGTTTCCCTTGTTGCTATGAAACAAAAGAATGAATTACCATTAGTTAATTGTCCAATTTGTTATTTTTTGTTTTAGTGATTCATGTCTTGCCTGGGTCACTGAATAATTGTGCAATGTTTAAACTTCATTCATGGTGTGGGATAAATAACGTATACACACGTTTTAGCAGACAGACAGAGTGAGCTGATGTAAGCTTTCTAAAAATTATGTGTAGCCTATATTGTAACGCCGACTGACGACATAATACATTAATGTTATTATTATTTAATAAAAATATATTATAGCATTGTTAGTATACACATGCATTCAATGAATGGCTGAGTTTAATCCTGGCTAAACAGATGTTATTGGATGATTATATCATACATGGTTTTGTGAAGGAACAGTCTTCCATTCAAAGCCTTAAAGAGTCTAAAAGGACAAAGGCATTGATCTCATAATAATTAAAAATACAAAGTAATGACGCGGATGACATATTTGTAGTTCGTGTTTAAAAAGGTTTATTTCGTGGAGTTAGACCATGAGTACTCCTAGCTCCTGGGTCTTGTAAACATATTGGTTACTACTTCTTCTTTTCTAATGATATATTTCACTCTAACATGGGGTCATGTGTTAACGAAAGGTAATCATTTCATAATCCTGTATGCTTTACAAATGACTCTCGGAAAATCTATTTTACAGTTAAAGAAATAGCATAATGGATCGGCTGATATAGAACAAAAATACTTTTAATACGTTAGAGTAATATGTTTGTTTCTTTAGTTTAATTATTTTTGTTTTTAAAGATTTTATTAGGATTAGATTATGTAATTCTTTTTACGGTTCAAGGTGAATAAAATCTATGTATGTATTTATGTATGTATCTATCTATCTATGTATTTATCTATGTATCTATGTATCTATGTATCTATGTATCTATCTATCTATCTATCTATCTATCTATCTATCTATCTATCTTTCTATGTACATATGTGTGTATGTATGTATGTATGTATGTATGTATGTATTTATGTATGTATGTATGTATGTATGTATGTATGTATGTATGTATGTAGTATGTATGTATGTATGTATGTATGTATGTATGTATGTATGTATGTATGTATGTATGTATGTATGTATGTATGTATCTATCAATCTATCAATCTATCTATCTATCTATCTATCTATCTATCTATCTATCTATCTATCTATCTATCTATCTATCTAACTATCTATCTATCTATCTATCTATCTATCTTTCCGGGGATGAAATGACTGGGGATAAAATGATTGGGGATGAAGTGACTGATGATGAATATATATATATATATATTGTAACGAATATATATATAGTTGTACTGGATTTATTTCTACACTACCTTGATAATCCTAGATGCTTATGTATCTTGTATAGTGTATTACTGATGTAGGCACGACATACATCACGCCACAAGATAATATAACAATAACGAACATGATCAATGCACAGTAACTAAGTTCACTTGAGATGAAAATAGAATTATAAACTTTAATATAGAATGGATGCAGTCGAGTCAGTCACTAAAACGATGTTATCCCTTCAAGAGCATAGCAGTAACTGTCCTAAATGTCTACAGTAATAATCTCTAACCCAAGGTCTATGTCGTCACTAGAAAATGCAGCCTTCAAAGTCATTCTACGTTCCTGAACTAAACTATGTGTCTAACAAGTGACTGGGGATGAATTTATATCTATCTATCTATCTATCTATCTATCTATCTATCTATCTATCTATCTATCTATCTATCTATCTATCTATCTATCTATCTATCTATCTATCTATCTATCTATCTATCTATATCTATCTATCTATCTATCTATCTATCTATATATATATATATATACTATAAAGTAGAATGTAAGCCGTATGTATGTATGTATGTCCCTAATAGAAATCAAAACCGTCTGACCAAACTTGTCATAAATGTTTCTTGGGTACTAACTTACACCGAGTGTATGTATTGTAGCCCTAAAACAAACTTAAGACCCTCACAAAAAAAAAAAAAAAAATGGCCAACTCTATGAAAGCATTATAACTTCATTAATATAGGCCATGTTTACACGAGAAAAGATCGAAAGGATCTAGATCTATATCTAATTTTTAAAACTACACTTTGCGCAGATAGTTTTTTACGGTTAGGGTTAGAAAATAAAAAATATTGTCTATTGAGTTCATTATGTAATAAAATTAACCTTCAAATTAGTGTTTCAAAAGTATTTTACATAAATTCGTTCTTTATATCTGCGAATTTAGAATTCCTGACGTATACACTTTTATTAGACATTACCCGAAATGTTACACATCTCTCTATTCCTAGGTCTAAAACTCTAATTCAATTCTAAGATGATAGAACTTCACTTCGCAAAGATAGTTTTATACTTTAACACATGAACCTACTAATTATAGTCCATTCATTTGAAATTTTAATCAAATTAATATTCAAATTTGTTTTTCTAAGTTATATCAATTAATTTGGATCAATCGTGACATTTCATTTGTAATACATCTAGACTAACGCTAATAAATCTGTGCCATTAGAAGCAAGCTTAATTTTTGCAAAATTATTTCTTTACCTGACAACACAAGAACAAATTTAAAAAATTAAACAATTAGTTAATTAATTATTAGTAATAAATTAATGTGTTAGGTATCCCAAACAAGGGAAAGAAATAGTACATGACTGAAGGGGTGGTATTAGCTCATTTAGTCCCCTTTATATTAGGCTGTCTCTGAGGCTTGGTGAACACAAACATGAAATAGAAACAATAGATAATTATACAATCTTCCATTCAATTTTTCGCGTTGGCTTGAGAAGCCTAAGAAGGATTTAGTCCACACGTTCGAATTCAGGTCGTTCCCTTTTTTTTTATAAATACATTTACAAAACGATCTCCCAGATACCTCGTTCTTTCTCCCCCTACCTGTCTATTCGTTTCTCTTGTTGCTATTAAACAAATAGTGGTTTACCATTAATTAATTGTTTAATTTGGTTACTTTTTTTTTAGTGATTCATGTCATGTCTATAGCAATGAATAAACTGTGCGAAGTTTCAAATTGACCCGAAAATGTGTGCGGGAAAAATAACGTGTGCACCAGACAAAGAGTGATTTGATATAAGCTATGTAAAAAAGTTATCACCAACTACAATACTATCTTCGTCCATAAAAAAATATAGACATGTGTTTGTTAAGTGTGTCGCCTATACAATTTTGACGACTGACGACATGATACATTTATGTTACTATTATTATCATTGCTTTGTTAATATAGATATGATTTCGATGAAGATATGGATTAGTTTGATCCTGGCTAAACAGATGTTATTGGATGATAATCTCATTGATGGTTTTGTGAAGTGCAAAGAACTCATTCAAGTAAAAGTGTAAAAAGACAAAGGCTTTGATCTCATGATAATTAAAAGTACAAAATTTAGTAGCGGTTGATATACTTTTAGTTTCTTTTTAA